>NW_006800096.1:580209-595035 GCF_000485575.1 Poecilia formosa
GAAACAGAAACAGTGCCACTGTTTCTGTTTCACCTGAAGGCAAAAGCAATCAGAAAATGCATTCCCTCTACTTACACTTTTCGATGGGTGAAACATTTAAAACAATCAAGGCACTTGGAAAATTCTGGCTTTATTTTAGTTAGCTTTTTTTTTTTTTTAATGTAAAGTGCTTTGACTTGACATTGACACTATATAGATTATGTATTTAATTTAAATAAGCCCTCACACTCACTGTTTTATGTGAACAATTAGTATTTTTTCATTTTTTGCTCATAACCTGAACATCATATAAAAAAAAAGCAGCCCGCAGCTTTTGCTGAATACTATTTCACCTGACATGTACAGCACCCTCAACCTCCCGAAAGATTTATTGTGTTTAAGACTCGCTTCTTGACTCATATTTGAGAAATCTCTCTTGCGAGAAAGTTGGCAACCCTGAAACTGTACAGCTGAGTGTCTATAAATAATGGAACAATGGCATTTCATCATCATTGTGCCTCAACTCTCAGCTACCGCCACATTATTCTGCAAGAGAACAGAGCTGCATGACGCCAGATGAAAACACACCTTCCCTTTTTATTTATTTATTTATTTTTTTTGTTTCTCTCCGGGGAAAACTTCCAATTCTACTTCATATACATAAGAGCAAACATTATTTGTATGTCAAACGCAGAACTAAAGAGGAGGAACTTGGCTAAGCAGTGTGAGACACAAAAAGAAAGAGGGAGACAGGAGCGATAATACGACCAAGATTACATGTGATGGATGGGTGATGCAACAGAGATGGAGGAGGCAAAAGGAGAGAGATGGATTACCTGGCGTGCGCGATTTGGCATGCATGTGAAAGCTGCGGCGCGTTTCTCCGCAGCGGGAGATGGAGCTGGGCTATGTATTGACTCAGGCTGAGAGAGTCGAGTAGAGGAGGAGAGATGCAGGAATGAGGCAACTCATAATATAGTTTACATAACAGTAGTATTTATAATGCCTTTTCATTTCAGGTATGAATGAGAATCTGCCCCTAAACTTACTGGAATCCTTTCACAAACCAGATTTTTTTTGTATTATATTTGGCATCCGAATCCCCTGAAACACATGCGCCTCAAGACGATCCAATGGTCACCCAAGCACCGTGACAGGAAGTCTAACATTTGAAATAAACTGTAGGAGACAATGATAACTATCACTGCAGTATTTTTTGTTGTTGTTTATTTTTGAAAATAGAAGCAAACTTTTTGTACCATGCTCCTAAAACAAAAGTGTGAACTTGCAAAGGCGACCTAAACAATTGCTTTATTTCTTGGAAAAATATATTAGAAGTAACACAACTCATGTCTGTATAATAGAAAAGAAACTATAGCAAACAAGAGGGTCTTAGAACCTCATTTACACATGTCAGTTTTTGGGCTTGAATAAATGTGCTCCCTAAAAGAATCACCTATCTTAAGGTTTTAACACATTTCTAACAGGGATGCTAATGGCTGCACACGCTTGAACGTAACCGTCCCTGTGTCAGATTATGAGTCGCAACATGCCTAATGAGAAAATAAATTGTTAGCAAAAGCAGAAGGGAATATGTGAAAATGAAGAGGCATCTGACTGAGAGTGATACGGCACTGAAGCCAGGCCAGCGGCGGCCCCGGCAGGAAGGTACTTACTCGTGGTTTGAAGGCCTGAGGGCACTTTCAAACAACAAACGGTGTTGTTGATGTGGTGATTTTTAAAGCTTTAAAGCTTTGTACCATAGTTATTATTCTGAGCAGGATATGTTGCTCTCAGAAACAAAATGTTTGAAAATTACTTTCAGCCTGCTAAGAAGCACTGTAGTACAGTGGTGGCACACAAATAGCACTTTTCTTTTTTTTTTTTTAGCTTTGAAAATCCCCCTAAATAGCCTGAAAAGAGAATAAATTGTCCCATGAGATAAAGAAAAAACAGGCAACACGGGGCAGCGGTGACCTTTATATTACGAGGAAGTTAAATAGCACTTAGTTTGGGCTCTATTTCACAGACTCACCCTGGCTCGGTGAATAATACTCTGGACCACGAAGGAAACGGGGTTGCCTGCCTTCCGTATGGCTTCCACTGCTTCCTCGTGACTGGCGTCTCGTAAATCTACGCCATCCACCTGAAACAAAAGCGTCATAAAAATACAAATAAACAGCATAAACTGGTAACCGAAAATGACCTCTCGCTCAACTGAGATGCTTCATCACCTCCACTATCCGGTCCCCGGTCTTGAGTGTCCCGTTGTGTCCAGCAGGGCTGTCCTCCAGGATGTGCTTGATGAAGATGCCCCTCATCACCTCCCCGTTGCTCAGGCGGCTGCCCATCCCTCTGCCGCCGACGATGCTGATCCCCAGGGACTTACCAGGCTCTTTGAAAAGCTCCACTCTGAGAAAAGGCAGCATTCCCATTTTTCATAATCATCACTTAAAAGCCGGGGCCGTTTGTGCTGATGAAATGTGTTCAGACAATTACAGTTTGAGACTTTAAGTGTATACTTACTTCCTTGGCTGATTCCAGTTGCTGCATGAGGCACTCTCCTCTCCCTCGCCTTCTTCACGCTCTGGGAGGCTGGGAATATCTCTAAAAATGTAATGAGGTGGGAAAGAGTATATTATATTCAAGCTAGAGAAATTAAATGATATGCATACATTTTCAAATTTATTAAAGCTGCAGGCATATAAGACAAACTTTATCCGTCAAGACCGTGTCTTTAGGGAAACGGCAAATGAAATTCGGTTTATTCGTTTAGCGCCACTTCACAACAAATGTCGTTTCAAGGCATCCTAAAGTTGTTGGAGTAAACAAAGTCAGATAAGAAATCTAGGTAAAATCCAAGATGATAAATGAATGTTGCTATCTTTGACAAAACTTCAAGTTTTATCATCAGGTTTGCTAAAGGTAGATTGTCCCATCTCATATTTTAACCACACTGACCATCTCCCGTGAGAGATTTATTGTAAACATCTGTACTTATGTCCTGTAAAAAAAGGGGCTGTAAGACGACGGAAAGCCCTGGACATTTCAGTCTGGAAAGCTGCATGACTTTGATATGAAAGATATGCGGCAACCTAATCTGTTATTAAATTTCAGATGAAAGGTGCACTAATCAACTGGCTTTAGATCAAGACTGGCTGAGCTTCTCTTGATCGCCTTTAATCAGTAATCTTTGGACTTTGGCACCAAAATCAAGAATTCAAACTACTTTTGTTCTGCAAATACAACAAGCGACAACATGTCCAGGGATTTGCTATTATTATAATTACTTTTAGCTTAATAAGAATCCAATAAGGGTTAGGGAATCATGGTTTGATGCAAAGACTATGGTTAGCGTTGGTAGTTTTCTTTTTAAACTCAAAACTACCCACGCTATCAAAGAACCTGCAAAATATGTTATAGTCCTCGGAAAAACCTCGGCTGATCAGCGTATCTCTAGGTACTATAATAAGGACTTACATAAAAATGACATTTAAATAAATAACAGCTTCCTCAACTTATGCTTCAAAAGATGGAAGGAAACTAATTCCAGCCAGGATATCAAAGGTTTCTTTTAGTTGAAATGGAAATTATTCAACTCCCCACCATAAACTGGGTTAATCAGCACAACAGAAAAACTGGCAGCGTTCTGCAATAAGTACGAATTAAAAAAAACATATAAATCAACACATAAAAAAAAAAATAATAATAATAATAATGCTTTCTGTATTAACTCAGGTCATCTTTGTCTGCTACTGAAATTTGCTTGCTGATCCGAAACAAATTAAACAAACAAAAAATGTTTTTATGGCATTATACATTTCATCTTAAGGACAGGCATTGGCTGCAGACCTTGTGTGTGGGACGGGAACTTACTCTTGAGGCGTCTCAGTGAAGACATCATCCTTAGCTTGTTCGTGGCCGGCTTTGTACTCCTCCAGGTACTCAGCGGGGACGTATGTAACACTAAACCCAAATGCACACACAAAGACATGTTCACAAATTCCTCTTTTTTTTAATTAACAAACCTGCATTCATACTGAAAAACTAATTTTCCCACTTTTAGTGAAAATTAGTAACTCTGTTCGTGACTAAAATGTGCTCCGTTTACTATAAACGGACAAAAACATTACAGCTGTTCTCATTTACAGTCTGAGGCTGGCTTTTCAAAACCAAACCCACTTTGCCTTCCAGTAAACACATTCTCCTCGTAACAAGCTCAAGGTGAAACGTCCATGAATTATGTATGCAGGACTTTGACACCTGACTGCTGAAAACAGCTGTTTACCTTCATAAAAGTCTGAGCAAATCAAGTCTTCAGTCACCCATTGCGGGACAAACGTGACAAATCCGAAGGATTCTTCTAATCTATTATTAATTGAAAGAGAGCAGACGGCTCGTACGTCGAACGAGCCGAGCTGAGAGATGGGTGACAAACTGCCATCTACTCGCAAATCCATCTGAAAACAATTCAGAGAAGCTGATTCTCAAGGGCACATTAACACATCAGAGTAAGGCTGACAGATCTTCAGCAGATGGGTGCAATTGTTTTTTTTTCTTCTTCTCTTTTTTTTTTTTTTTTTAAACTTGATGGCATGCAGACAGGAGAAGAAAATTAATCCTACAAAAAAAAAAAAAGGGAAAGATGAGCTGCTTCATTAAAATCATCAAAACATGCAGTGAGCAAAATGTCAGGGACGCACGTGAAAAAGTGAGTTATAACAAGGCGTTAATGGTTTTAGAAAGAAAATGACTTCAGGCAGCAAGTTTAGTAGGATGAATAGGCGACACGGCCTGTCGAGATTTATCCAGGTGGATGTTTTAGGATTCAATTGTCGTCATTTTGTTTCCTCAGACATTGTTTTTTCACTCTGAAGTTTAAAACAAATTACCACTCGGGTGACCTAATCCTTCTGGATAAACCTCTCACCAGACAAACAAAAAAGGAAAACCAAAAGCGTCAGCGTCTTTTTGAGAATCCGTCGGCGTGGAAGTTAGTCATACTCACACATAAAACGGGCACAGATCGTCCTCGGGTGCACAAGCAGATCTAGAATGTGAAGAGTTGGCTTTTTATGCACCGAAGCTAACACACTGCCACGTTTAGTTCAGCAAGCAGAATTTATGAAAACATCATAATTACACGTCTAATTCACTTGCAGGTTCAACAAGGACTCAAGGTGATTGTGCGAATACGGTACTCCGGTTCAGCAGCACAGAAACTGAGGATAATTTGTCTGTCTAAAATTGTGTGCGCACAATTTTAGACAGTGCGCACTGTCTAAAATTGCATGTTTGTGTGACGTAAAACAAGACCACATTGAGTCTTTTTGAAAACATTTCCCGTCTGCAGTCAGGAGAAGGATGTAAAAACAAAACAAAAAGAAAAAAAAAGCAACCACAAACTCGTCGGATGAATGTGCACATGCTTAAACGAATACCGTGATTTTTGGGAGAAGATCATCTGCGCGTCACTTGTGTCATCATGAAAATGTGTCATCCTATTCATGTAGTGCTGCATGATTCTGTCAAGTTTCGAGCACACTAATGCACTGAGCCACTCCGCCTCTTACCCGAGGTCTGGCCCAATGAGAGAGTGCCTCCTGAGCATGGCACGAGCCTGGACGTTGGACAGGTTGGTGGTGGGCTCTCCGTTTATGGCCAGGATCAGATCGCCCACTCCCAGACGACCGTCGCGGCTAATGGACCCCCCGTGGATGATACTGCGGATCACCATCCCCAGCCCGTCTTTCATGGCGCTCACTGTCATCCCTTTAGAGCAGATGGTAAAGCGTGGCTTCGTTAACATTTGGATTAGACAAACAGACACTCACAAGCAGTGGTTATTAAATATTTGTACCATAAGAAAACGTCCCAGAAACCGGAGTAATGTGTAAAAGCTTATCAAGATAACTGACCACACACATTATCTGTTAATATTTATTAATAAAGTTGAAAGAATTAACAGTGTTGTGTAAATTTTTGACCATGACATCATAAAATGTGCACTGGAAGCAGGAAAAAAAAACAACAACAATGTTTGTAGGCAAGATATATTAATTATTCACCCAAAACAGCCCTTTAAAGTGTACAATAAAGCTAAATAAGAGACCATTTTAAACACGCATTTGGTTTTAAAGTTCAAACTTTAGTTCCTCTTTGCTAGGAAGAGCCCCTCCGGCATTTTTTTTTTAAATGCTAATGCTTCGCATAGCGGCAGACTCATCCTCACTAAGTACAGAAACTACGAGATATTACTGCTATCATTTCTGCCTGAAAAATTACATTTTATAAAGCCAAAGAGGAAAAATTAAAGGCCAGCTCCCGCTTTCAGGCCCGACACTTCATTAACCCCCCATGGGGCAGGAGAGGAAAACAAAAACTAAGAAGAAAACAAATAATTCAAAGAATGTGAAGAACCGAACACGCACCGAGGCTGCAGTTGCCCTTGACAACTGTGATGGTCCTTTCAAAATTGCTCCCAGAGGTCAGAGCTGCTTTGTTGTCGTCTTCGGCAGATTCTTTCGCACTCGCCTTCTCCTTATCCTGAAAGTGATAATTCAACAGATTTGTTCACGACAAATTTAAAAAAATAAAATAAAATACTAAAGCGGATTCCAAGCGCGGCTCCCACTCGAGAGAAGAATGAAGCAACTTGAATGTTGAATTAATTTTGAGCAATTAATCTCTTACTTTTGTGTATCTAAAATCTGAGAGGATGCTTTAACTAAGAGAAGTTTATTGAGACAAAAGTGCACGACATTAAATAAGGGAAAAGAAAAGAAAAAAACTAAATTCGATGGCTTAGTTAAACCCCCCGAAAGCTGATTGTGAAAGACTTGAAGTTACCATTGTGTCTTCCGTATCTCTAAAAGAGATGACCGGTTCGATCAGACAGAGAGGCTGCTCCACAGGTGCCTCCTGGTCAATGTGCTTGGCCTCTATCTCTGCAAACAGGCCGTAGGAGTCTGAGCACCCGACTGGTTCTTGTTCTTCGCCCGGGTGCTTTGCCAAGTATTGATCCGAGCTGCTTAGAATGGTATTAATCGCCGGGATGTGACCTGTCAAAGTCGCTGGAGTGTAAGAGGCCGACTTCTCTGTGGAGAACGCCGGAGCGTCGTCTCCGAAGCCGGGGTGTTCGTCCAACACGTTCAGACGGGCTGTCAGCTACAGTGAAACAAAGCATGGCAGATGAATGAACATCCACTCGGGGAGGATAAATCACACTCGGGGCTCCATCCGGCTTGCTCTTCTTTTTAACGAGCCACAGAAAAGCCTTCAGTGGTTATAGAAAAAGGCTGATCTAAAGGGTAAAATGGACTTCATTTCTACATTTTTATTATAAAAAGCAGTCCGGCTTTATTGAAAATAAAGGTTAGAGTGTGGCTCAGAGAAAAAAAAAATGTTTAGAGAGAGTAAATTGATTGAATTCTAAGAGTAACAATCAATCAGAAGACAGTATTTTCTTTTAATTTGGAAGCAAATGTAACATTTCCCGCATTTGTTACAAATAAATATTTGATACAAATAAAAATGAGTAAATTTAGAGCCACGATTGTTACATCACGTAACACATACGTTTCTAACCTACTGACAAGAAAATCAGCAGGTAACGTACCACCAGTATGTGGTGTTTCTTGAGCACCAACACACAACATTATTAGTTAAAAACTTTGCATTAGCAATGCATCGTTTCCTCTCTACTTCACAATCACACAAGAACTTGTTTCAGATTTTGTGATTTTACACAAGAACTCTCCACGGCCGTTTACTTGTTTAAAACTAGAACTGTTAATATAACGGAGAAGAACGTGACCTTGGATAAATGTCGGGAAGCTGACAAAACTGACCTTGGCTGTGAGAATGATCAGCAGGCGCGTTGTCTGTCTTCAAAAGAAAAGCACATCCTGAAGGCTGAACTGTCTGACCCGAAACAAATGCTATAATCTGTTTGCAGACATCAAGGAACATGTTTGTCCCTTCAGACTGCCCTGGAACATCATAAATTAATCAGGACGTTCCGGTGAACACGGTCAGCGCTGACCGCTGAGAAAACTGAAAATCCGTCTGATTTTCTCTTTTTCTTAATTATTTCTTAATCTAATCTAACATTCAGTTGGGGAACTAGTCTTACTTAGAGACCGACATTGGACTTCGTCTTAAGATCAGTCTTAAGGCCACATTTTGAAAGACTTGGCCTTGCCTAAGTATTCTCAGACCCTTTCGTATGCTCATCCTCTGCACATAGAAACACAGGTAGCAGCTTTACGGTATTCAAGTGAAAAATCTGGAGTGTATAACAAATACCTGGAGGTTTTCTGATTGTAAAACACGCAAAGAAAAGAGCTACGTGAGTTAAGTCCTCTGCCTATACTCGTCAGCTTCCCTCCGTCTGCCTGCTGTGTCATTTAACGTTTAGCTGGATGTCTCCACTCAGAAGTGTTGTGTGGCTTGCTTAACTTATTCACTTGTCAGATTCAGCGAACAAGTGATATGTAGCTGAGGACGTTACAATTACAACGTCCTGTGGCCTCGCAGCAAACGGCTGAGGTCATGAGCAATTTGGAGATGTGTACTCTCCTCCCCAGGAGTGAGTGCTGGACAATTTCAATGTGCAAGAGCCCGTCCTGCTCTGCAACAGAACCAACATTTGCCAACACATGATGACATAGAGTCAAAACGTCCCTATAGGCATTTTGGGCATGCTGGAAAATCAGAATATACGAAAAGAGCTCTATATCCTGAACTTTTTCTTAACGTTTCAACAACGTAGTGCTGAAATTGGAGCCGATGATGGATTCTATTAGTGCTAAGAAACTACAGGCTCCAAAACAGGAGCACAAAACCATCCTATTAAAGCCTGATGAAATTACTGCAGTTCTTTAGGGGGAAAAAAAACTACAGGGATTGCGCAAAAAGGTTGTAAAAACAGTAAAAAAGAAAAAAAAAGTTTCAGCACTCTGAAGGCATAAAACACAGAGTGTTTTCATTATTCCAGGCATTTGTGATTTGAGAAATCTTTTTCTTTACCTTGGGTGTGGACGACTGCAGGCAATCCAAGTCAGCACTGCAGCTGCTGCCTTGGAGAGCGATCATCGACGCCTGGAATGTGTCGTCCTCCATGCCAGAGTAAGTATGATCTAACACCTTATCATCAGATAGGTCTCCTTCACTTGTGTCAATCTGGGATAACGGATTGAAATCTACGTGAGACTCTAAAATAATGTGAGTTATTGAGCATGATTTGCAGCTACAAAAAGCTACGTTATGAATATGTAACAGCAAAATGATCTAAAATACATTGTAACATTAATGACTTTTTTTTTTTTGTCTGTCAAAATACCCTAAACTGTTACATAATTTCAACTAAGCAGACCACGTTTTGTAATAATTAGACAAAAGGAAATATCACAGTGAAGCACAAACTGCTTCTCTTTTCAAGTGTTCTCAATTTTTTTTTATTTTTTTTTTTTTGCAGTTGCTTTTGTCTCCAAAAGCTAACTAACCAATGCAGGTTCTGCTCGGTAAAGGACGCCCTCAGTCAGTCCTCCTTCCTCTCCTTCTTCAATCAAAACACTGCTGAAGTCAAATGAATGGATGATGGGTGATGAAGGTATTTCCTGCTCACCAAAAGGGTGTGGAGAATGGGAATATCCACATATTCCCTAGGAAAGTGGAGAAATTCTTTCAGTGTCTCCAGCTTTATGGAATGAGATTTTTTCTTTGTTACCAAGTCTAGTGATGAAGGAGTTAGTATGGGGTGGAGGTGAAAAGAAGTGGTTAGGATTGATTGAGGTTAAAAAAAAAAAAAAAAAAAAAAAAAAACCTAAATGAGAATATTTTGAAACAGAAAACCTCCGAAAGGAATCTCAGTCAAAAGGTCCTTATCTTGATTGATTCAGCTCATAAAAAAATACAGCGCCTTGAAAAAATATTCAAACCCTTTGAACCTGTTCATATTTTCTCACTTTACAACCTCAAACTTGTGAGCTATATTTACAATATGTTGTATATTAACTTACAAATATTAATCTGTATATGCTCGTAGCCTTTTATTTCCAAGGATACCTCAGATAAATCTGTCAACAACAGCTGGACAGCAATTTCTTCTCCCCACTCCACAAATGATTCCCCTTATAAATGAAGGATTGAGCAATAGGAATAAGCAACAAGGGCTTAATTAGTGGAGTGCTTCACAATTAACATCTACTTTGTGTTAGTTCATGAAATAAAATCCCAGTAAAACAATTAAAGTTTTGCGGTTGTAACATGATAAAATGTGGAAAAAGTTCCAGGGCTGTAACTTTTGCAAGGATCTGTATATGAAAAGCATCAAGGCAAACAGGGAAGATAACACACACACACACACACACACGCATGCACACGCACACACACATCAGAGTCAAAGCAATATGACAAAAAAAAAAAAACCCTCAGAAGCACATTCCACATCCTGCAGGAGAGCTCCCTACAGCTCAGTAATCCAGCTAACCCCGGCAGCCCAGAGGTCTTGCTGAGTAATCCAACAGCACATTCATGCAGGAAAATGCATCTCTACAGTAGGAAGAAAAAATTTTAAAAAAACCAAAGCTGTTTTTTTTTTTTTTTTTTTTAATATAGCAAAAAGATCTCGGGAGCCCGGAGCAACAAACATGCCGTCCGGTGGACCTGCTGTTGTAACAGGTGCTTTCATGTTGTTTAAGTGTTCAAGAGGGTGGATGCTCATGGAAAATTCCCTAACATAATGAAACTGAGCGTGCAAAGTGGTCACCCTTTGAGACAGAGGGGTTGGGTGGAACGCTACACCATGCAGCCTACCTCCACCACATTTTCCCTGCATAAAAAATTCAAGCTCTCCGTAAGCTGAGCCCTCGTGACTGGGCCCAACGTTGTGTGACATCAAAAGGTCCGAATTAGTTATTTGGAAAATCAAATAACTAATTCCAGGACATTTGCACCCTCTTTAAACTACAAGCCTCGATCTGCAGTGCATTTGAGTATTTCACACGGCTCTGAAATAAAATTTAAAAAAAGCAAGAATCGAGATAATGTTGCTTACAGGCAGAGGTTTGGCGACTCCAATCTGGACTTTTCCAACCTTGGCCCCCTTGAGGGCCTGGACGGCATCCTCGAGGGTGGCGTTCTCCAGGTTTGTGCTGTTCACATACATGAGTCGGTCGCCGGGCAGAAGCCTGCCGTCCGTCTCCGCAACACCGTTCGGAACAAGCGAGCGTATCACGATCACCGTCTTGGAGGGGTCCAGTGGGTCCTGGCGGCAAAAACGGCAACATCACCGGGCGATCTCCATCGTGTTAGAAGTTAGAAAAAGCAGAAATGAGAGATTTACTCTAAACGAGACAAAAAAAAACCGCTCCTCTCGCAGATTTTGAAAGGATGAAGTCCCACCTGGTAGTCCAAAATACTGAATCCCAATCCCCCTTCTCCCTTTTCCAGCTCGATATTCTGGATCTCCATCTCCCACATGGCCAAAGGGGATCCAATTGCCTCTTCGGTAACTGTATCCTGGGGATCTTCTATGTCATTCGTCTCTGAAACTTCAGAAACCAGCGCGCTGCTGATGTTATTCTGCAGGGAGAGGAAAAACCCAAAACCACAATGAGACAGCACGCCGTCCTTCCTTTCCCTCCCAGCCCACAGGCTCCCTACCCTCTGAGTCTGTTTGTGGATCAGGTTTCTGGCAGTAGTTAAAAAGGGGAAATATCTCTGGGATGCTCCGCTCTCAGAACATTATCACAGATAAAGCTACAGAGATGAAAAACCCCTCTGCCCAAAGGAAAGCTGTATTTGATGTCCCATATCTCTGTGATGCTCGCAACTGCTGAGGTATTGCTGCTGAAACTGTTTCTAATAAACTTTAAGCCTCCCGTTCTTATCAGTACATCTTAATCCATCGTGGCTATCAAGGAGCAAAGCCAAAGGAGCCACTGACAGTCAGGTTGGGCTAGTTTTCTTTCAATTTCTTTCCCCAGGCTTTAAATGCATGAATATGTTACATAATGTGCTACTAAAACTTTACAGTCTGTTAGTTTTTTTTTTTTTGTCTTTTTCTTGAAACACAGCAAAGGTTTTGTTACGGCGATGTAGAAAAAGACAAATATATGACTGTACCTTCAGTTTATATTCCGTAGGGAAAGCATCTGGTTCTGGTTGGACTGTATCCATATCTATCTGGAGATCTGGAGCAGGTCTACAGCACGTCATGTACACACAGATTGGAAGCTCCTTCAAGATTCTCACCACCTCTTTATGGGTCTCTCCGATCAGAGAAATCCCATTCACCTAAACAGGAAGATGTCAGTGTTGACTTTATAACCCATTGAGACTCCTTCTTTTTTTTTTTTTTTTTTTTAATCAGACCTGACATTCAAGCCTGACTTTCGAGCAACCACTTCACTTTTCAGCACAACATCCTCATTCAGATGCACCGTGACTGCTAAAATAATAAAACATCAAACCAATAATTTGATTTGGATTGTCAAGAAATTTTAGCTTTAAAATATTGGACCAAAAAGTGCCCACTTACCGTCACCACCTTATCTTTGAATCCCAGCTGTTTTACATGTGTACTTACAGATTTCATAATCATCAGCAAAACCATCTGCATAACCATACCAGAAGTTGGAAATGAATCTTGTGCAATCACTATGGCGATTGTTGGATGAGTTCAATAATTACCATAAATATATTTATTAATAAAGATTTTTAGTAGGCGTTAGACCTTTTTAGCACTCATTGCAACTGATCAATGACTTCCAACATGCCACGCTGACTGAATTTTGTTATTTTCCTACATTACAGGAGTGAAAGCTTAACTATCTTAAAGCTTAACTATCTTTAAGCTTTAACTCTTGAGAACAACAGTCTGTTTTCTACAAACAAAGCTCCAATACTTTTGACTTGAGCAAATAAACACTTCAGAGTCAGGTTGCGTTGTATTAGGAAATCAGATTTCCTAATACAACGCATTAGTACTTCCCAGTACTAATGCTTCCAACACTCTTTAACACCTTGTGTTAGGTGAGAAAATCCACTCCAGTGAGACTCAACAGCTGGAAAACATTTTCTGCTGAACATCACAGACTTCTCCGGGACTATTAAAGAACAAGACTTGGCCCTGAGGAAGCAACATGCCCAAGTTCAAACACAGTGGTTTATTTATCTTATGAAGAAAAGTAAATTAGTCCCTGTCCACTCTCAGATACTGTGCAAAACTACTGTGTTTTTGTCTCATGTAAACAAAGTTTTCTTAGAAAAGCTTTCCACATTACAGATCTCTAAAAATGATTTAAGTTGCTGGTGAGACTGTGTAGACGTGGAAATTACAGATTTGTTTTAGAGATTTAAATTTAGAGTAGCTTAGAGCTTTGGTAAAACTCCTGATGCTGTTCCTGTATTGCACTTATGTTGAACACATTTACTTTTGAAATCATTTCAGTTTTATCCAGTAATATTTTCTTATTGACAAAAGAATTTGTTTTTTAACTTCTCTAAAAAAAATTTTTTAAAAAGTATAAATGTATTTATTGTTACAGCAGGCATTTGTACAAAAAAAAAACAAAAAACTAGTGCTATATCATATGAAAGCAAGAACAAATCCCCTGAAATCAATGTTTAGATTAAGACAAGAATAAGGTGTTATTTCTTTACCTCCAGCAGTTCATCCCCACTAAACAACTTTGCACAGCGGCCGACTGGTCCCTCGGGAAGGACTGAACGGATGTAATGATGACCACCGCTAGCTTCCAGACTGATGCCCAGGCCACTGTTCTCAGTAAACTTCTCCACCTGAGCCACCTGCAGAGGAAACAAGGAACTATAACACCCGGACACCAGCATGACAACTCGCAAGGTGCTCAATATCTTTTGTTTTTCAAATACATTAACTGTTACACACACACACACGTATATGTATATATAATCCATCCTTACCACAACTTCATTATTTGGACCAAGAATCTCTTGCCATTTCTTCATCAGTTCGTCTTCTTCAGTAGGAGTTAACTTTGGCCCTAATGTAAAAAAAAAGAAAAAGAAAGAAAAAAGCATTTAGCAGATCTTAATTGTAAATATATTTTAAGTACTTAAAATAAGTTTTCCATAAAAACAAACACCAGTCCTCTTTTATATGCGGCAGCCTAAAAAAATCTAACTTTAGCGCTTTGCTCCCGTCTCAGCATTTCTTCCCGTTGTGTGTCTGGGTGGTCCTGTAAACAATAGCCCTTATCTGTTAAACGTGGGAGCAGTAGCTCCGTGGCAGAATGACTTGAATAATCCCAGCCTCCTACCGTGTTTGTCTTTTGTTAGATGATCCACAGTGGAGCTGACATCAGATCCCTCTCCTGTTGTCTGGAACTGCTTCTGAGCAACGACGGCTGCAGCAGCACAGAAAAACCGTGACAGGTGCACAAAAATGCAATTGTCTTCATGAGCATCAGCACATCAGCATGTACGATTAGATTTCTTTGTTCTCGGCGCTGATCTCATTTGCCCCAGTGTTGCGAGAAGGATTTACACATCTAACCGGATCGGGATTTTGTAAACAACATGCTGAATGCACTTTGCATTTTTTTTTTGTTTGTTTGTTTTTTGTTTTTTTCTGTAGTTTAACTTAACTAATGTCCTGTTTCCATTGAGTGGTACGGCATGGGTCAGTGAAGATCAGTGGTGTGGCAAATTAAGGAGAGCGTTTCCACTGATGGACTCACTCAGGCAGACGGGAATAAACCCAAACATGTCATACTTGTGTGACAACAAATGTGACACCCTGTTCCCCAATTGATCAACTGTGTTGTGTGGCACCAGTAGCTCCTCCCTCTACCAAATTGT
>NW_006800096.1:595307-649593 GCF_000485575.1 Poecilia formosa
AAACAGACAAATAGCAACCCAGACTGGATCAATCCGCTCAGTGGAAACAAAGCATAAAACAGCAATGAAGGATTTCTTATGAAAACCCAGCAGAGAGTTGGTAAGGTCTCAGCATTTTTCCCTTTGTTGGACGACCGAAGCTGTGGAGGAGGAGATTCTGGGCCCAGCTGTTTTCACCACCGTCCTCTTCAGCAATATAATATGCATAAATCTTATTTATTTAATTTTTATGCATTTCTTTTGTATTGCTCAATTTCTTACCTGAATTGTAGCACTCATGAAAATAAAAGTTTTATTCTAAGTCTTCATCAAATCTGTGTCCGGGCTTTCGGGCTACTATCTCTCCACGCCAAATCTAATTACTTCCTATTTCTATCAATCCTTGTTGACACTAAGCCACTTATGCAACTTGGCTTCTTGATTCTGTAAAACCCTGGAGGCTCTGTCAGTGCAGCTGGAGACAAAAACCTTTCACTTTCCTGTCTCCGGCTTGATTAATGTTAAACGTCTAAAACAAACGTGGCGCACATTAATACTGTCCTGTACACGTCGTTAAGTAAAACAATTGAGTTAAGGGGGTTTAATCTAAAAATAAGAACTCATTTCAAATGTGACACTAGAAAGAAATGGTTTTAGAGGCTACGGTAAAAAAAAAACAAAAAAAAAAAAACTAGCCATTTATTAGATAGTTTCTAATATAATTTAAACACTTTTGGAAATGCGATTTATCTTCGTTCATTAAAGTTGTTAGACCCATTAAGGGAGGACAAGAAAGCTGGGTTAAACAAACCAAGCATTTTTAATGGATCACCTAGTTTTAAAGTTGATTAGAGTGTTAAGAAGCTTCTTAATTGAAATCCATGACTTCCTGTTTCCCTTGTCTAAAACCATGTGAAATTCTTCCAAATGCCAAAGACAAGAGACAAGCCATTCAAGTAAGGCAGATGTGTGTTCATCTTCACAAGTCGGGAAATGGCTACAAAAAATTAGGGAGTAGGATAAGCTTAGCCCTAATTTCCAGACAGAGCAAAATATAACAAGTTTAGAAAAACTGTCAACTCGAAGCAACGCAGAATAAAAACTCTGAATTATGACGCAAAGTAGGGAGGACAACGCAGTGAAGAAAAACTAACTGTGCGCTGCAACAAGGGGTGCTATCTTAGCTTAACCAAACCATAGAACAACCCTGTACTGTAAACATTTGGAACGCATTTGTACTGGGACAGTCCAGACGGGTGCGTGGTGAAACAAAAGCACCTTGTGGCGCCCTGTTAAGTATGGCAGAGGATCTATCATACTGTGGGAAAACAATATCATTTCTTAAAGTTGAATTTCTACACATTCCCACAAATAAACTGTGCACAAAATTTCTATCTTTTCAAAGAGATTGGACTCCTGGACAATTTTAACTACTCGTTCACCGTTTGCTTTGTCTTACTGACTGAACTGAGACGAGGTGCTATGCACATTGCAGGAGGGCAGGTTGTTTAATTCAATATTTATGTCATAAATTTTACATTAAATTAAGGTCAGTTTATTACACAAAGAAATATATGTTTTCACAAGATAGCATGTTTATTCTGATATCCCATAAAAAAAAGAAAAAAAAAAGAAAATGTTTTCGGAGCCCTATTTACACATAAAATAAAACCTCTCTAGACATACTGACATAAGCGGAGTAATAGATAATTCTTTTCTATGTATTTTGTAGAAAATCTATTTTTTTCCTACCTTGAGTGGGCTGCTGAGCCGTGCTCCTCTCCAACTCCAGCTCCTTCATGACGGTGGCTGTGGTCGGGATGGTGGCAGAAGGGGACAAGACGGAGACGATAGGGGTCACGGCGGGGGGTTCCTCCTCGTCGTCGGGCCTGAAGCCTCGCCGGATCAGCTTAAGGTGGACCGTCTGGCCGGTGTGTCTGAGAACTTCCACTGCCTGTTGATTGGTGTACCCCTGGATGTTTACGCCATCCACCTACAGGGGGCGACCATCGGGGTCAAGCTCGTTATGAAAAGTGTCAGAAAAATTCCTTGGGAAGGAATGCTGTCAAATGCACTCCAGCTCCAAGAAAATGAAATTAAAGTAATTTAAGAGTTTGTAAACACCAGAGGCTATATAGAAAACACTGAGAGAGCTGGGAGTATTCCCAGCTCTCCTATTTAATTATATCCCTTCTCAGATGGGTAATAAGTTAAAGTAATTTAAGTAATTATAAGATTCTCATAGAGCGGAATAAAACTAGAGGAATCGGTCTGAACATTATGAAAACAATGCACCATAAAAATCCTCAGCAAGAATATTAAAAACATATTTTCTCAGTATGCTAATTAAACACTCCATTATATTCATGGTTGCAAAAAATGAGCTGCTGCTATCTGTAAACTGTGAATTATTCAAAATTATGCATCTCATAACGTCCCTCTGCCGAGTGCGTGAATGCGATAACTGTAAAACAAAACGCAACCTGAACCTTTCGCTGCATATTTTAGTCCAGACCAAATGAAAACAGTAAAAAACCGGCCTTTCCTCCGAGGGGAAGAATCAAGGTACTCACGGCAATTATCTGGTCTCCAACATGAATCCGGCCATCCTGATCCACCGCGCTGTCTTTTGTTATGCTCTTTACAAAGATGCCGGAGGGCTCTGGGAAGTCAGAAAAGTTGTAAAGTTAAGAGTTAAGCTTAAGCAACTTGCAATTTACACTTTACACGGTGATTCATGTGCTTTTTGAAGACTAGAAAACACTCACACAAATCATGTGAGTAGGCCAAAAAGGATATTTAGGGAAGAACAGGTGTACAGTAGCAAAAGATCTAGCACTTTTTAAAAATTATATCTAATATTTACACATCTTTATACTTTTTTTTGTCATGTAAATGATTTCTGGTATTCTTCAGCAGAAACTGTATCTTAATTACTTTTACACTTTCGAAAAACATGAAGAGAAATTGGTTGTACATAATTTCACTTTTTGGTTTTCCACATTAACGTCATGTCCCAAAGGAGTTTTGCTTTAGTGTTCAAAAGGGGTTAGAATAATTTGTTTTTCCACACCTTTTAGCTCGTGTTTGTTTTATTTAGTCGTGCCCTTTTGCTAGTTCCCTCACTTGTGTCAACAAATTTCTCCATCTCTACTGTTATCTTCTTCTTTTTGATTTTTATTGCCAGTTGAAAAAAATAAAAAAATCATATAATCACTACCGCCACCTACTGGAACAGAGTGTGGTTCAAACTCTGTTCTGATGTGCTTTTATCCCCTCGTGTTTCTCTCAGTGGTTGTCAGACTATTTCCTTGTTTTTTTTTAATATTTGTTTCTTATTATTGCTTAACAGGTCTTGCCATACACGGTTTCATAAGTATTGCGTTAAAGGTCTTTCCATATATTGACTCCTTTCAATTGAGTTTTCTAGTTTATTCCTCTGTTCTGTTTCTTGTATTTTTGTATTTAATTATCTTATATTATTTGTTAGTGTTTTCCCTTTGGTTCTAGATCCTTTTTAGTCCCTGTTCAGGTTCTGGATTCATTACTTTTATTTCCCTCATTTTACCTTTTGTCTTCTCTCACAGCTGCACCCTGTTTGTAATCAACCACCTGCATCTTGTCAGCAATCACACTCCCTTGTATTATATAAGCCTCTCTGTTTCTACTACTCACTTCTGTTAGGCTGCCTGCCTTTGTGCTGCATTCCCTGACCTGTTTTCCCTTGCATTTATTCCATTAAGTTTATTATTAAACACGCTGTTATTGTCAACGTACATACTGGCGTGCATAAGCCAAGGCAAGAGTGAGACTAAACTCCTTGGAAATTAAAACTATAGTTATTTTTCTCTGAGTTGAAATGAGCTCAGATGTGGGAGTGGCATAAGCTCGCAATAAACGAGCAAATATAAACATATTGTTGAGCAACTTCTATCGAGAAAAACTTTTCTTTTTTTCTTTTTTTTTTTTAACCAACGTTCCTTTAGGCTGGAAAAATCTCCACCAAATGAATATATATCCTTCATAACGATGTTTATTAGAATATGTCTGGCACCATACAGAGCTGCTCCTCATTTAGTCTTTCTGATCGTATTTTCCATGGAGCTCTTCAAACTCCCTTCCAGCTGACAACGATGATCACGCCAATATTAAAAACATTTAATGCGTGCATGGACGAATCGGCATCTCGGAGGGACTGTTGCGAGTCCAGAATCTGGCACAGAAATGCCCGTATAAAATTACATAACTCCATTAATTATTCATTTATGCAGCAGTTTTTTTCTTTTTGTTTGTGACTTCCACAAATACCCGTGTTTACACAAATACATGCATATAATTTCATATCCCGTCACATGTGGAATGATAACGACTGAACTCAACCTCCACTTTATTCTCACCTGAATTCTTATCTGCAACATAGCCAGCAATAGTGATGCCCAGTCCCTGTGTGTTCTTGCTTAGGCTCACGTCAAATGCTTCAATCTCCTCTTCTTCGCTTCCCTGTTAAAATAAATGTCACCAAAAGTTAACGTTGGCAAAAACCTTCTCTTTTTAACCTTGCTTTGAATGGACAGAAACTAAAACAGTCCTATTATTGTGGGTAAATGAGAAGTACTCATCATGATTATGGCACAGAATGGATATAGAGTGCAGCTCGAAACAAAAATAATTTGACACCCCCGTGCTTCTTCACAGCTTTATGCATCTTCCTGGTGTATTTAATTATTTTCAACCTTTAATACTAAAATGTACGAAGGTTTAAAACTGTTCATATCAGCCCAAACTTTTATGTTTAAAGTGTATGGCTAAGAGAATCGGAGATGTTCTGAGAAACAGGCTGGTGACCATAAATGGTTTGTTGCTGGATTGACCCTGACTAGTGAACACCAGGAGGGAATCTGAAAAAAAAAAAATCTTTTTCCAATCAGCAGATTCACCTATTTGAATTTTTCTTTGGACTGTATCTCTAATCTATTTGCCAAAAATGTGCTTATTTGTGGATTTTAATTGTTTTTGTTTTAAAATAAAAAAATTAAAAATTCAGGAACTGCTCTCTCTTTCACACTCTCTGTTTGTATTGTTGCTTTATTATTTATAAAAACTGGAAATTGGCCACAAAATTCTCACCGGTCCATTACAACTGTTAGACTAACTCTAAAAGCTAGTGAGTGATGCAACAGAAGACAGCAGGAGGTGAAGATAACAGACCAAGCATTTTAAATGCAGAAATTTTGACAAATTAGCTATGTTTGAGCGTTACCAGAAACCACCAACTTAATAAATAAATGTATTGAGTTTGTAAAAATAAAAAATATGTACAAGTATTGATACAGGGAACCGGTTTAGCTTTGTATTTATTTATGTATTTTCACCTCAACCCCAACACATGAAACTTCAACGAATAGCACAAATAAAAAACTAGTCGGATCATTTCAACATATTGGACAACTAAATTTGAAGTGAAAGATGCTCAGCAGTATTTTTACACAGTCTGCCAGTGAGGATCTGTCTAAATTAACGCCTTAAACAAACAAACCACAGATTTGGAAGAGAGAACTGCATATTAGGGAGAAGCAGCTCACCTGAAGCTCACGGCTGTCTGTGACGCACGTCAGCCAGTGGAATTACAAGGACTTACACTGTATAATTACTGAAAAAATAATGAGTATAATCTGTGTGTACGCTGCAGTAAACAACTTGTTATGGAGGAGCTGTTATGTGCATTCTGTAGATGGGCACTGATGGCTGTATTCACATAGACACTGGGGAGGACAATCATTGTATGCACATTATTTCATAAAAAAAAAAAAATAGTTTAAATATAAATATTCTCCGAAAATTAATGTATTAGAGTAATAAAACATATGCAGCACTGAAAATGTAATGCATAACTGACATTTTACAGCACTAATTTGAGGATGCAGCACAGAGAACCGGTGTTGTAGCTAAAAATGAGAAACTGTTCTATGACGCTTTGTACTGTCATTTCAACATTTCAGTGAAGGCCTCATTTACCTGCTGCTCAGCGACAGTGGGGAGCACCACAGACATGACAGCAGACGGCGTCTCCTCCACAGGCCCCCTGGTAACGACCAGCTTCACCCTGTTGCCGCACTGCCTGAGGACCTGGGCCACCTGATCGCTGCCCATGCCAAACAGGTCGGTGTCTGCGATTCGCAGGATGTGATCCCCGCTTCGTAAGCGTCCATCCTGTTATTAAAAAAATAAATAAATAAAGTGTTTTCATGATTTTAAAAGTTCGGAACTTCGGCGATCCTAAACCCAACTGAAATACACCGGCGCAATCACCTGATCTGCGACGCCTCCAGGAAGTATGGTTTTGACAATAACCCCCATAGTTTTTCCTCCAACAATCCCAAAGCCGAGGCCAGTGCCGTCATTTACTAACTCGATCGCCTCCACGTGCTGCCACTGGGGGAAAAAAAAATAAAATAAAATAAAAACACTGACTTGGATTTGTCCATCCATAAAACGGGAACATTTCAAAGGCGTTGGCGAAATTCGTAAAAAATTCAGTGAAATCCAGTATATTTTCGTTTTGCACCTTGCTGGAGTGGGCTGATAACGTGCTAGCAGCAGAGGGTGTGCGTGACACAACCGGACTGGTCAGCTGAGGTATCGGCCCTCTGGCCACGGAGAGCTGCACCTTCTCTGAAGCGCTCTGCAGGATGCTGATGGCTTGTTGGTGGGTGACCGTGTGGTCCAGAGGTTGACCGTTTATGGCCAGAATCTGGTCCGCTTCCTTTAGCTTCCCGTCACTTTCAGAGACATAAAGGATATAAAGGGATAACTTGCATCCCCTGCTGGTTTCCACAAAATTGGGTCCCTACATATGTTTCGAGTCATTGCAGACTTTCTAGACACAAATTTCCAGTTTTCAAAACTGGATGGATTACACTAATCCTGGTAAATTAAATGGGATCAATAATGTCTAATCCAAAGGTATCATTGTAACTGTGTAACTCTGGCAAAATTTGACTAAACTTCCATAATTTTTGAATATGTAACTGCAAGTGTTCCAACACAGCCATGTTTACAGTTTCTTACATACCAGTGGGCAACACTTCCTGGTTGAATTTCTTGAATAAAGATTCCCAGCTCTCCTCGGTTCTCACTCTTTAGCCCCACCACGCTGAAGCCGAGACCCCCTGACGCTGGTTTCTGCAGCTCCACGTGTGTCACGTAGCGACCCTTTGTCATCCAAACACAAATATATTCATTTAAAATTAAAACCCTGAAAGATATTTCGGAGTTGATTCTCTTCTTGCGCAAAATTACATGTGATTTTTACCTGGGCCATAGAGTGGATAATGCCCTCCAATTCTTCCAAAGACGTTTTCCCGTTGATGTGTGAAGTTGCTGAGTCGTCCGAGTAGGAAGCATGGCTGCCATTGGCTTTGATGCTGTGGTCATTGAGGTCACTTCCTCTGGGTGATGTGATGCTACCCTGCAAGAATAAAGAAGAATATATAGGTTCCCTGTCACATTTTGCCCTGTTATAGCCACTTACTTCAATGAAAAACAATGCAAACTGGTAAAATGGGATAAAAATGGCACAAACACGCCCTTTAATGTGACACCCAAAGAGAAAATCCAGAGCAAACAATTGCCTATAAAGCCAGTCTAATTGGTAAACTGAGTCAATCTTTGTAATTTTATCCAGTTGTTCTGTGAAGGCCTCTGTGGTTTGCTAGATGCCTTTAAAGAAGAAACCACATCATGAAGACCAAGGGGCACAGCAGGCAAGTTAGGGATGGGAATGTGGGTACAGAGAGTCCAATCTGACATTTTGAGCTATTTAGCATCAGTCTTTATATTTGCAAAGCTGGTAGAGACATGCCACAAAGTGGGGGAAAAAAAACAAATTTATAAATGCTGCAATGTTTTATTCTCTCTTTTAAATTCCTAAAACCAAGTCAAATGTTAACTGTACAAAATGAATGCAATAAAAGTGTAAATTTTACAGAAAAACCTCTTTGCTGAGTCCCGCCGTGAACGTAAACATTTAAAGAGTTTAATTTTAGAGAATAAGCCTCTGAATGTGGGCAGCCTAAAACCACTGGGACAGTGGATAGCTTGTTATCCCACCACGATTAGCTGGATCTGTGGCCATCTAATCCCTGAGGAGATAATGGCTCTTAGCCGACGTTCCAACAATGACTCTGCTCCAAATACAATATTTCTATCGTGACAGGGAGGGGAGGGAGGCCATCTGGATCCCGTAACATGCTCGAGTTTTAATTAGCGAGCCGACTTTTAGCTGAGCGGCAGATGAATAGCACAAACGGGACAACTGTACAAAACAATGCTTTCCTGATTTTATTAGTCGAAAGGATTTAAATTGGCTTCAAGAGGACGGACGTAAACTAAAGCTGTCCCTTTTGAGTTCCCAAATTTGCATCTGGAACTTGTTTATAATGTCTCGGATAAATAAAGTCCCAGATTAGTCCTAAGCAACAAAAATCCACTTAACAGGACGCATCAGTGCTGCAAACCAAACCCTGCGGGCCGGTATAAGTTAGTGTAGCACGCGGCTAAGTTGCTGTCCTCATGTGCGAGCTTTGTTAGCCGGGCCCTGGCTAAGAGGATTAAAGTTCCAGTTTGGTTCTTGCACATTTAAGAAATTGTTTCTGCCCCACTTCACATAGCAGCAGCGGCGGCGGTGGCAGTGCAGGCCTCTTTCTCATCGAGGAGCTGGGGCTCTGTTACCGTGGCAACATGGATCGAGCAAGGCCTAACTAACAGAAGCCAGAAGACAAACTGAATGCCTTTGTGTCTGGCTCTCTTCTCTGAACAAAACACAACATGCCTCTCTAAATTGTTTCTGCTTTAGGGAGCCAAACAAGCGCAGTTGGGTTTGAATCTAATATAAAGATGTAAGACACACTCACAGATTTGAGTCTTTTATTAAAATATGTCCCTTTAGCCTTGGTATAGCTCGAAAAAAAAAAAAAAGAAAGAAAAAGCGGTCCAGCTTTAGATCTGGAAGGAATCTATGATGAAGAGCGAAACTTCAATCGCAAAAGCAATTTTTTCATTCTTTTTTTCTTGTTTTTTTTTTTTTTAAAAGGACTGCTACAAGGCACTTTATGATCAAAATTCTGCAGGAGGGGGGTAACTCTCTCATCCCAGTGCCTCCCACTGCATAGTTCGCATATTTTCTCCTGCTTCTCAAATACTTACCCTGTTCCTTTCCGCTTTGACTTGAGAGCTCTTTACTTTCACAGAAATCCACTCTCAGCGGGGAAAATCATCTCAAAAGGAACAAAAACGACTTTCCCACTTGTACCAACTATCTCTGCTCATGTGCGATGTGGTTTGTGTGAGCCCCGATAGCAATTTGGCCACAGAAAACACAACTGGTGGATAAATAAGGACTGGAAGCAGAGGGGGGAACACAGCGTCCTGATGTGGAGGCAGAAACTAAATAAGAGAGGTTGCTGTGAAGACAGCAGAGACACAGGAAGAGGAAATCAGGCATTTGATAGGCTACATAAAATCTTCCTGATGTTCCGTACTGAGTTTGTCTATTTTATTTTTTTTAAACGTAAAGAAAATTTTTGTTACGATTACACCCGAAAAAAAAAAATAAACTTCTTAGACAGAAGATACACTTCAAGTAGGACACAAGAATGCGTATCATTGTCCTGTAGGAGGATAAATAAAAAGCCCAATCTTTGGATATGACACTTCTCTCCTACCATCCAAAAGAAGACAATCATCAGCACGATTCTGCTGTCACCGTACTCTAAAGTACGAAAAGTGTGAACTGGGTTATCAGACTGGTCGAGTGTGCGAGACGCAACACAAAAACAAGAAGCCAACCAGTGTAATATTAATTTCAAATCCTTTTTCAACACTCTAGAAAGTCCTGAGAGACTTTTTTTTCCCTTTTTGGACATCTTTCTGGCTTTCACTAAAGAACGGCTTCCATTTGGCAACCGGGACGTAAATCTTGGTGCGACTGCTTGTTGAAGTGATGACTGTCCTTCTGGGAATGTCTCTGAGATCTCTGAAACTCCCCCAGAGTGACCGTCAGGTCCTGGGTCCACGCCTCACAACATGGACCAAACGGAGGTCACTTGTAAAAATATGATAGACGTTCAGCAGCCATTTCCATGTTTTTGCAGGCAGTTCCTCTTTTAGCATCAGATCTTTGTTTCTGCTGTGATGAGCAATTTTACTGATATGAAGAAGTTAGAAATGTGAGGAATCTGAGCATTATTTGTATAAAGCTATATAAATTATGCTAGTTAATTAAACATAGAGGCCCACATTCAGTGTTGGCAAAAGCAATTAAATGTTAAATAACATTTTTAATACTCCACTTTGAGAAAATGAGCGGAAATGACAGCAAAGGATTAATCTCCCTTGAACATTTTCACGCTTTGCCATATTAAATCACAACTGTCGATGTGCTATGTTCATTTCAGGCCCCTTTGCTGCCTTCAAATCAAATAATGTGCAACCAATGGGCTTCAGAATCACCTGGATCAGATCTGATCAACACCAACCCAGGTAAGTTAGGGTAAATACGGTGAAGATGTTTAAACCAGCACCAGATGACAAAACAATATCTGGAGTTTTGAAAAGCTTGTAGAGAACTGTTTAATCTAATTGTCCTAAATGCAAAGAGTATGGCACCACTGTGAACGTATGAATACATAGGAAAGGCTTATTGTAACTCTGGAGGAACTACAGAGTTACGGTGGGACAACCTGAAGACAGGACATGTTCAGGCTTTGAAAGATTTTAAGTTAATATCATCCACCTGTGTGTATTTCTAATTGAATTAATTATTGCAGAACAAAAGCCATCATTGAAAGACATGTATAAGAAGTCCTGCTTGCAGTTCTCCACTAATCAAGTAAGGAGCAAAGCAAACATTTCTAAAATAACTACAAAATATGTTTCTGACTGTGAAAAAGGAAACGGTTCAAAACTGTGGGAGCTGAGAAAGTAACAATTACTCTTATGCTGCAGGGAAGTAATGGCGAGTAAGCTGCAGCACCAACTCAAGCGGTAAAAAAAAAAAAAAAAAAAAAAAGAGAGAAAAGTAAGGTCAGAGAGGAGGTATTGCAGGGGTTATATCAAACCTGATCTCTGAGATGCTGAACAGACTTTTGCAAGGCCAGGATCTGGTGGAAGAGTGGGCTTTGAAGCACCGATCTGAGCAGGCTGAGCTTCTCCTCGGTGGGCACCTCCCCCCGCTCCTTCAGTTTGGCCTGGAGACGCTCCACCGCCTGCAAGGCACGCTGGGTATCTGCAAGCCGTCGCATATTTCAGTGACAGAGCCGGCCGAAGCGCAGGCGTGGAGGTAGAGAGAAGCAGGCGTGGGAGAGACAGTTCTTTATTAGAGAAGACTGTGAACGCTGGAAGGGAAGTTAAGACATGTATATTGTTTTTTTTTTATTATTATTATTATTATTATTATATAGGGTATTATGTTTTAAAGAGTTTCTTTTTTTTTTACTTTGACTCGTGCTTTTCTGACATCCATTTATGCAATGAAACCCACAAGAAAGAATGGATAGAGCTGTACATCCACAAACGAGGCTTAGCTAAGGCTGATTGGTGCTTAACAGACCTTACTGTATCAAAATCATGCCACCATAGGTTTGGCACGAAAGTAAAAACTCCATTTTTAACGCACTGCTTGTTGACAGAAAAGCTCTGCTTCCTTTTCTTGCTGTTAGGGTCAATAGTGGGTATGGCCGGGAGCAGAGAATGGCTATCAGGACGACGAGATAAGAGAAGCAGGCCGGACCCCACATAAGCTTCACAAATCAAGCGACTCCAGAGCGGCTTGTTAGCGGGGAAAAAAGCCGGCCGGGAGTCTTCTGAGCAAAAATAAAGCAATTTCTGTAGCTGACCAACTGTGACTAACACTGAGCAGGACACGCACAACGGTCCGGAGCTCTTTTTGAACTGGGGAAGCTTTGTTGTTGCAACAAAGATTGCAAATAGGGCAATAACACTCGAGCTTGAACAGATTTAGTTCTTGTTCGCTTTCTGGTTCTAAGCGTGTAGCTGTGTCGTTTGCATCATCTTTGCCTCAACGTGGATAATGAAGAGTCCTACCAGCCCACGACATGTAGCCGTTCTAGTTTTATTTGCTTTTGACCAATAAAACGGAGAAGTCCGGAGGCATGTCAAAAATACTGGGAAAGCACAGATTGCTGTTTTGCAGGCAAACTTTGAATCTAGAGTGAAATATACCAACAAAGAACTAAACTTTCAGCTTATGTAGCCGAGCAGCAGAACGAGCACTTTGTTACAAAATCGGGTTTCTTAAGTCTCTTAATGGAGTACTACCTTTTGAACAAATTTTCAAAAACTTTACAAATAATACAGACAGCTAAATTTCTACTTCAGCGTGTGAAAATTTCAGAGCTTGTATTCAACAAAATCAACTAATAAACTATGGTGCGTTTATCTCTTCCGCATTTAATCTTTGTGGTAATAAAGACCTGCCAATGTGGTAAATTTCAGGACCCTCGCAAAAAAAAAAATCTAAGACTTTTAAAACTGTGAATAAGATAAATTCTAGGAACAAGAAAATAATTTATTTGCTTTAACTCCAATAGTTAATATTACAGTAAAGACACAATTTGTTTTGAGAGCGTTTTTGCCTGGATTCGGTCAGAGGAACCAAAGCAGTAAGTGCTCTGGCGTTGAATTTGTTGGCCAAGCCAGTTAAAAGAAAAGGTATCTGATTCTGCTAAGACACCTAAAACAATGATTAAACCCCTCTAAATGAATAATGGCAAAGTTTGGCTTCATTATGAATATTAGTTCATTTAAATGAGGTGAAGTGTGAGTTTCCAAAGCTGTCAATAAATGTTGGCAGCTTTTACCGAAAGAAGTTGGCAGCAAGAATTTGCCTTCATGCGTGACAAATAAATCTTTCAAAGGACAAACAAATAACATTTTCCACAACAGTGTACGAGACGGCAACGCAGTCGGTTTCAGCCACGTGTCTTGAACTGCAGCCAGAGCATCTTACACGGCTTCAGGAAGCTCAGCAGGAATCAAACCCATGAAACGTAACTCACTGAGCAAAAGTTGCACATTTGAAAAATGAAGAATCACATGTAGACTCAGAATTCTGCTTTTTTTAGCAGCACTTGAAACATTTAACTGATAAGAGATGAACTTGAGACTAAAAAAAAGAAACAACATGCGTGTGTAAAGTAACATCTCGTGGACATAATTCAAGTCAGAATTAAGAAAAAGGAGAAACTTACCAATTGTTTCTATCATTTTTCAGCCGTCAGGTGATCATGAAGTTTTCTCCCTTTTTCAAGGCCTGAAAACGATCAACATGCTAAGGTCAGATCATCCGAGGACAAGTTCATACATTTCTTTTACTTTAACTGTAGGAGCGCGGATGCTAATTTGGATTAGATGCACGAACATTATTGATTGAAGAAATACCCATATGAAATAGGGCATTGATTTAACCTCCCCCTCCACTGTCATGTTTTCTGAGAAAGGTAGTTAAACAGAAAAAGCTTTCACAATAAAGATTAGTCTGAATGAGAGCACTTCTGCTGTAGCTTACTGTTGTTTTTGTTTGACTAATCTATATATGAATTAAAGCCAGGCAATTCACATTTCTTACACCTCAGTCAGTCCAAGGGTTTAAAATGTGGAATAAACACATTCGATCTTATCGGATGTTTGCGTGTTCACATTTGCTGAACAGAACATTCTCATCGTCATGAGTCCTACGAAGGCTAATGGTCTTATCAGTTATTTTGAAACCAAGGTAACACCCGTCTCATATGATGAATCCAGCCTCCTGCTCAAGCTTTACTCCCACAGTTTTTGGGAAAATATAACCTCGGCATGACATTTCTTTAGGCTCAGAGATGGTTCTGTTTGTCGAGTTTATCTCACAGGACGCATAATGAAGATGAGGAACTGAAATTACTCATTCTTATCATGACTAAACTAAACGTAGAAGATTTGCAAACCAGGAATATATTTAAATCCCCACAAACTCGAGCAATTTCTTATCAGGTCAGGAAAACAAAGTAAAGCAAGAGTACATAATAAAAAGCTGAAGTGAACAAATTAGGTGCTTTACTGTGTCTTAATGATCATAATCATTAATCTGAGAGGTAATATTTATTTGGACTTTTTGCTTTAGCAAAAAGGACATTGGTGTTTATGTTTGACCAGAGCTCCTAATTTTAATCTCACAATTCAAGAGTGCTGTGTTCTTTTTAAGCCATTGTTCCAATTATAATATAAATACAATCTTTCAGAGTAAATGTGAAACAATTAACAATTTTCAAAAACCTAGAAAAATGAAGTCTAAGCATGATGTTGCATTGCTTGAAAAGCAACCTTAAAAGCCAGATTATAGCTTGCCTCGTCCTAACCGATCTGGTTCGGGACGCTATTTTATCTGTTTTCCTTTAAGACGCCAATACAACCGCACGGTACCACAACATTCCCGGCGCCTGACAGTTAGGGTGGCGCTACTATACAGTCAGTTGACAAGGGAACAGATGAAGGTCGCTGCTTACAACAAGCATGAGATGTACTCTGTGTCACTTTTGTCGTCTCACGAGTATGGCACCGCCTTCCCAATGAGCGGCCAGGTGGTGGTGGAAAAAGTTCTCCTGAATACACAGAATCATGAAATAGCGTATCAAACCGCATCGACCAATGACGTACTGCGGCATTAGAGAAGAGATGTCTTCTTATGTCTTGTGAACTGGCTTTAGATAAAATGCCTTAGTACCCCTTAGTACTCCAATCCTCTGAATTGGAAGAAAAATGAAACATAACCTCCACGGAGTCTCTACTTTGTAAAATCAAGGTGGTTTTTTTTCTCCCGTCACAGCAACTGTTTTGAAAAATAACTACCAAATTTATTTTTTTGCAAATTTTTTCTTGCTCACCAAGAATAGAGAGCGATAACGAACAGAGATTTTCCATTCTTGTCAAATATCAATTTGGCTCATTTCTGGACTTTGACTAGGCCACTCTATCACATTAGTAAGCTTTGATCCAAACATTTTAATTACAGTGTGAGTTGTATGTTGGCAGATTAGTGCAGAGTAGTTTTTCTTTCAGGATTGTCGTGTATTTAAAAAAATTTAATCATTTTTTCATTGGAAAAAATGATTAAATTATGTAGTTTGTACTTTCTTTACACTTCACAATGATGTAATATGGACTCTTAATTATTCACTGTGTAGTTAATGCAGATTCAGATTATTTTGTGTGCAAAAAATAGAGTAAAATATTCTGAATAAAATACATCTTGGGAAACTAAAATACCTTGGCACAATACTATTTGACAAACTGTAGGTTGGCATTTGCAAAGCAGCCAATCCAGGAGTGTCATTTATTTTCCTTGGCACTGACTGGCTGAACTCCCAAAAGCAGAAATAAAGACTGTAGATTTTAGCTTCTAACACAGTGTCCATTGTGCATATGAATGCGTATCTGAGGTATATTTAGTGTTGAACTATTAAATTAAGAAGTTGTAACCAATTTCTACTTGCTGATTTTTAGCTATTCGTGAGCAGCGTTGCTCCTCAACTCCCACCAATACCGGAGTTCAACTGTGCATTGATGTTTGTGCTTGTACAGTGACAAATTGCAAGAAAGTTTAAGGAATAAAAAAATTCCTTGGATAATAAGACATGATGATAATCCACTCCCCTGCACTGTATCTTGTAATAGACTTAACAAAAGGGCTTTGTTAAGACGTGACTCAGAGACACATCACAAGTTAAAGGCGATTGGCCAGATAACTGCAAGCTCTAAAAGCAGGTGATGTGAACCATATATTGCTTTAGGTTGTTAAAAGTTCTCCACAGTATATTTCTTTTACATTTTTTTTTCTATCGTTGTGCACTCCGACCTCCCAGCCATGTGTTTACAGCAATAATGAAACAAAAACAATTATTTTCACTAGCATGTGAAAGAACGTTGACATTTACTGCAAGCAGAGCTGCCGTGTTTCTCCAATAAAGCTGGAAATGCTTTACCCTTGAGGTGGCTTGTAATGATTCACCCAATGTCTGACAAAGCTTTTAACTTTAAAACGCCTGAGTCTTAAACCACAAACACGTCAGGGGTTTTGGGGGGAGGCGATAAATGTCTCTAAATGTAACATCTATGGTCTAGTGGGAGCTGTGCTGCGCCATGACGGAAAGGTAACGGTTATGAGTACGTCGTGTGTTATTTTGGTTAGTAGTGCTTGTAAATCCAGTCGATGTTTGCTAGTATTTTGAATACAGACTCGTCTGGGTCAATCCGCTTTTCTTCAACTCCTCCTCCTCCTGCTCCTTCCTCCCCATCTCTCCATGGAGTGGAAAAGCAACAGGCTTCCGAGCAGAAGTTTGATAGTACAGGAGATTTGGAGGCAGAACAGCGGTTGCGGTCACTATTTTTACGCCGTAGTAGCACGCTTTACGTTTGAAACAAAAAGTATAAATCCGGTTTTAACTTGTTGAAGCACACCTTTCCCGACAGTGAGCAGCAGCAACAGGCGTCTCCTTATTTTCTTCTAATTAGCTAACACTGCAACGAACAAAGACGTTACGTGTACTTAGCCACAAATGTCATTCTCCAAACATTTGTGGACGCTTTCTGAAGCGAAAAAATGTCCTCAACGAGTCACTTACATGAGTGTGGAGCTGTTTCTCTCGCAGACAGCCAGTCTTCCTCCCCGTATAGTTTCCTCTGTTGTCCTGCGGCTAACGGCGCACTGACCGGGGCTTAAAGATGGGGCGTAGAGTAACTCGATCCTCTCTGTGGACATTTTCACCACCGGTTCAGCCGGAGCTGAAAAGCGCCCCTTGCTGGCGGCCCTCACACCCATTGGGGGCCAAACAACCTGGCCTGGCTCCCGGTGCAATAGCAACCACGAATCTGATACTACATATTTGTTGATGCAACAATTTGTTTATGACTAAGTTATAAAGTAAGCATATGTCGAAAAGGTTTAGGTAATGTACATAACAAACATATATACCGTCCATTTTTAAAATATTTAAGATCCCATCTTGCCCCAAGTCTTCACTTTTAAGGTTACGCTCTGGAAAATAGCTGATTTTTTTGTTTTTATACTGATGTAGACCAGGTAGATTCTTAAATATGAGCACATGGAAAATACTTTCCGAGAGATAGAAATATGAATTCTGCTCCGTCCAAAGCTCTAACTAATTAGTTTAAAAAAAATTGAAACGTATAAATTACTTTATTTCTGTAATATTTTGTAATTTTATTATTTATATGTTTAATTATTTATCAAATTAAATACTTGACTATAGATTTGTAAATATCTTTCATAGATACGATCTGACCACTTCAACTGTTTGCTGTAGTTTAAAAGTTAACCCACTTACTCATGCCTTTAACAAGAAGTCTGGTTAAAATATTTAACAATTGGGAATTCCAACATGAAAAATGTAGCTGTATTATGGACTTTTTTTTCCCTATCTGTCTTTGTGGTTATCTTTTATTATCCTTTCAAAAGGTAACAACTGAAATTTCCAAGAATTATTTAGAAATTTCAGCACAGTTTTATTATTCACATATTGTTAAAAAGTCTGTTTTTAATGCAGAAGTACACATGCAGATTTTTTTTTAAATTATCCTGCTCATTTGGACATTCCTTGGGTCAGAGTTTCTGGTAACTGCACAGTATTTTTATATTACAAGCTTGTTCATGCACAGTATATTATTCCTAATTTTGTTCTTGTATATTTTTAATATCTTTTTTTATCTGTGTGGACCAACATGGCTCAATGCTGGTGTTACACCTGAATTTATTCTATTTTTTATTCTCCAGCAGGAGAAGGGAATTAGTTGATGGGATGATATGTGAAGCAAATGGAGAACAATTAATGAGGCTGCTGGAAGGTGCAGAAAACTTGAAACTGGGGCAGAGGTTTACCTTCCAGTAGGAAATCAGTCCTAAACATACAAGCAGTGACAAATAAATGGCATAATCACATATTAGAGTATCCCAATAAAAACATAGTCAATTTGACAATGTTTCGCAATAGGTCAGACAACTTCCATAGAAGTTTTATCCATTAATTTAATACATTGTGCATATAGCTAAAGCTATAACCTCCAAACGTGAAAAGGCAATATGACTTCATAAATTGTGCATCAGAAAGACCTAATGTTAGACATGATGTGTATTTCGGGCATTCCAGTGGGAACTTCAGTGGAGTCTATTAAAACTCCACTGAAAAGAAGTAATAAAAATAAAAAAAAACTCTCCAGATAAACCAGGGCCAAGTCCACAAGCTACTATTAGAGAGCCAATACTGACCAATTCCTTTCATGATCTATCTTTTTTTTTCTTTTTTTTTTACTTCTCTCTTATCCACCCTATAATTTCTCAGGCAAACATTACGAATCAGCTGAAATAAGAATGTAAAACCGTTTGTCTTCAGCAAGTACCATGCAAATTCAGCATTTGGTGTTTTTTTTTTTTTTGTTGTTGTTTTTGTTTTTTAGTTCTGGATTTTTCCTTTCTTTTGTCCCCTCTCAGCAACAAAAACGCAGTTTCTTTGAAAACACTAAATTCAAGTTTAATAACGGGTGTTCCTAAATTTGCTTCCCAAATTAAAAGGCAAGGGTGCAAGATGACAGTCAAATCTGTTAGCACAAAAGAGTTAGAGTAAACTTAACAACAAACATGCATTATTAGTTCATGTATGTTCTAGCTTGACAACTATATTACAGTCAAGAGTTGCAGTGTGAGGAAATGTGATTGGACTTGTGTTGATTCTATAAGAGTTGGCAGCTGTGCCAGGCTTTTCTACAGGTTGCTGATTGCTAATCTGGCATAGGGGGTCATTACTGACAATTTATTGCCACCATCTTCATTTCACGTCTTTGTAACATTACCATCCGCTTCACTTGAAAGAGCTATGAGAGCTATTAACCGACCCATGACTCTGCAATATCTGACCTCGGTACATCCAAGAGCTGACATTAGGACTTCAAAGCTAATATTCCACACCATGTCAGGCTCTCTTGGTTTCCTTATAGCGAGCGTAGTCCAGACATTTCGAAGGCACGGCGAGTCACGGCAGGCGAGGTGAGGCTATGTATTCTTGAAAAAATGTTGAATGATTTCATGAAACATCTTTTTAACTGGGTCTCTTTCTCTAAAGGTAAATATTAGTCTTGTTTAGAAAGAAATATCCCCTTTTGTTGACTTGGATATGAAAGCTTGTGAGTCTTATGCTGTTTAATATTGTATTTGCACACAGTACATCTCGTACATGACTACAGGATGAGCTACTTATGACTAATTTCTGCTTTTACTGAATAAGTGAAAGAGTCTCTCTTCCATTTCCCGCAAAGTAGCAGCGAAAAGTATTTGCCTGCCTCTCCTGCGGATTTCTTTCTTCTTTCTTTGTGACTTATTTGTTTCCAGATGATGAAGCAAATTTTGACATCAAAGATAGCTCAAGTAAATAAAAAGAAAGCAGTTTTCAAATTATGATTTAATTTGTCATGGGAAAGAAGCTATCCAAACCTGTCGGGCGCTGTTTGAGAACATAATGGCTGCTGTTGCTAAATTATGAATATACAGTGATTGACCAAATTTTTTATTGAGTTTCATTAGTTACTCTCTTTCTTGATTACTTCCAGCACTGTAGAATTCAAGAACATCCTTATCAGTACACTGACAACATGACGTTGACTAGAAGATCTCAAAAAAAAAAAAAGCAAAAGATTACGATCCAATCTAAAGGAATTCAAGAACAGATATGAAACGAAGGCAGGTCTTGAGGGTTTTGATTGACTGTTCTGTACAAACTTGAATCAGATCTCTGAGGTTTGCAGGCATTTTTTGTGCACATGTGTGTTCAGCTTCCATAACACCATTACCACCAGGTTGATTGATGTAATGTCTTTCCTTCTTTTTTGCTTTCTGCTGTGAATAAATGTCCTGTTTATGACCCAGGACAATTCGACAGATGGCCCTCCTACAGATGGCCTTTTACATTTGAAGGATATGGAGGCAAGAGATAAAAGGCCCGCATGTGTATTATTCACAGAACAGGGCTTTGGAGTGGCAATGCACTGGTTAACAAGACAAACTCACACCTCCTGAGCCGTTGTCATTACATGAAGGTTTAGGAGATCAAATTAATGACATCACCACATCCTCCACCAAACTGAAAAGTTAGAATTTTTTTTTTTCTTACAGAAAAAAAAAAAAAATTGTGCTGCACATTGTGGCCAAATGTTTTCTATTTCCTTCTCATCTCATCATCAACTGACATGTAAGCCCAATGGTAAGTGGGAGATAGACTGCATTTATTCAGAATCTAAAATCCAAATCAAACCAAAAACTCCACTTTGAACCATGATTCCTTGAAAGATTAATACAAGTGTTATTTTGTTATATCTACTGTTTTTTGTTGTTGTTGTTGTTGTTTTGTTTGTTTTTCTTGTGAGGGCAAGAAAAGGGCTGGTCGATGGTTCAGTTTGTTTCAGCTCTTCCGAACTGAGAAAGCTGTCACTTTAAAAAAAGAAAAAAAGAAAAATGAGCAGCAACTCCTTTCTTTTCTATATTCATAGTGAGCACCAGGGGTTTTCATTTATTCTATAACTATAAACTGTTCATTTTGGCATTAGTGGTTTGTACTTTTAAAAGCTTGAGGTTAGCCTTAAATTATTTTAAAATACTCATTCATAAAACACTTTTTTTTTTCTTTATAACATTCAAATATGAATCTTTTTTTTTCCTTTGGGACAGCAGTTTTTTTGTGTGTACTCCTGTATCTTCTGCATTTAAAAACCACAAGTAGATATTCTGCCGTATGCAGCTAAAAAGCTACATAAATTGAGATTTCCAGTTTATTTATTTATTTTTTTTAAAGACTTGACAATATATACTGCAAGTTGTCAAGCCTCGCCACACACTGGGAGAGAAAAATAAAATAAAAATATTCAGAATGAAAGGCACAGCAAGTCAAGCTGTCACAGCCTGTTGCCTCTGAGATAGACCAAGACTGGGGTGATGATGTGAGTAACAAGGTTAGACAGAAAGAGAAAACTCTTTAGTGCCTTAAGTACACAAAGAGAGACACTTTCATTTCACAGAAGCTGTCCCTGACATTGTCATGTTGAACTAGACTTGCCACATGCAGCAAGATGAAAGATGAACTGTCCAGTTTTGACTGATTCAGTTCATTTTAACAAACTCAATTTACAAACAACGGTGTTTGAAGGCACTTAAAAAATGAAATAAAATTGAATTCTGTCATGCAGACGGATTCGAAGTCGACTACCACAACAGTGCATCCGGAAAGTATTTCCAAGGGTTTGTTTTTTTTCCACACAGCTTTATTCCAAAATCTATTAAATAAATATCTTTGCTCAAAACTCCATACACACACACACACACACACACACACACACACACAAATATCTCATAAGAATTTGGATTGGATAAAGTGCACATAATGTATAAGCTGAAAAGAGAGCAATATTAAACAGTCTGTGGATACAGATTTTTAAATATTCATCTTGATTATTCATCAGCTTCTTTCACAACTTCAATCTACATTTTGTCTATTTATTTTTTCCACTTACAAAAGGAAACTATGGACTAAAACACATTTTTGCCTAAGTAATCAGTAAACATCAATCACAGGAGCTTTTATTTAATTGTACAAATAATTAAACTCATTTACCTTTTAGTGTGCTGTGTGCAGTGTTTTAGTCCCAGAGTGAAGTGTAATTAGTTTCTGGGGGTTTCATCTTTGCCATTTGCAGAGTATGTGGCGCAGTTTGTAACTGAATGCGAGTGTCATCTACTCAGAGTCTAAGGCCTGGCTAATTTGAAAGGGAAAATGGATGAAATCCTTCCTTCTCTACATCAAGAAAGAAAATCGGGTGTCTTGGTGTTGTGTTTAGGAGTCATAGAAGAATAGGGGAACAGATGGATTGGGATGGATTGGACCCTCAGCTGCATTAATGTAAGCACTCACCTGTGGTCATGGCATATGGATCACGATTGAAAGGATGTGATGCTGAATAGAAAACCCTTTATTGGGTCACTGAGCTCAGCGTCAGAGGTAAAGATTAGGAGCTAAACTATCTGGGAGGAGCTTGAAGTAGAGCCACTGTTCCTGCACATCAAAAAGAGCGATTGATCTGGTTTGGGAATCCGATCAAGACGCCTCCTAGGTCCCTCACATGGGAGGAGACCCTGGGTCAGACCCACAGCCTGTTGGGGGACGACGCGCCACTTCTAGCCTTGGAAAGGATTCCCCACCTTCTGCTGGATAAGCAGAAAATGGATAGAGACTTACCACAAACACTTACGTACTCATTTCGGTTTCAATGTGACTTTAAAAGCTTAGGCATTCTGTAATGACAGCCTCGATTATTTCTGTCTCCGTCCCCGTTTTCAAAGATCCCCGTCTGTCCTCCATTGCAGGGAGCAATTTGTTCTTTGTTGAGAGTGTGATAAACTAGCAGACAGGTAGGTTTTATGCTAATGCATTTAATAATGATGTAGCCCAGTAAAGAAAGAATAGTGTAGAAACCATGGCCTGTCAGGCAACTCAAGAATTTGCATTTCCCTTTGAAGACGACAACTCTAGTTGTGGTCTTTGTGCCTTTTCACTTTGTGAACCTTTCATTTCCACACCCGTACAACACAAAAAATGTCAGACTTAGCAACCACATACTTAAAATGATAACTTTTTAAGAACATTTTGTCTTTAAGCGTTCATGCAAACATACACTTAATTGCTTTTTGACGCTAAAGAGTGGTCTTTTAATTTATTTTGTCTTTTTAATTTGTTGCAGTAATATAAGCTGGTTTGTGTGCCTCTGGATCGACTTTTTAAGCTCCTTATTAAGATACCTTTTTAACATTTTATTCTGTCAGCATTTTCACATCATCTTCACTATAAGGGAGTGTTGCAGAAAATTGTCAAAGCAAGACATAATGATGAATTATGTAGCGTTTTTTGTGGATGTGCTGTTAATTACTGGGGAAGTAACTGCCATGTTGCTTGTGTGACAGTAAGGGAAAAACACAACTTGTCATCACTGTGAAAACTTGTTTGCTTGTAGGCGGATTTTTCATATAGTGATACATCTGACTGCCTTAATATTTTTTTTATCAATCTCTTTTCTTTTCTTTTTTTTTTAGAAAGTGTATAATCTTCTATAATATTTTTGCAACATTCTAGTTAGAGGAATCCTTTACCTCTCTAGACTTCCAGGGCCAAGACTAAAGGATTGAGGTTTGAGGGTTTGGTTGGCCATGGAAGAAGGTTGACTTTGTGTCTGGGGATCCCTTTTTTGTGTCAATTTGATCTTAAGCTTAAAATTGCAGTTTCTAAGGATCCAATGACGTTTTGTGGGAGCAGGTCCTTAAAAAGAATACCCTGCTATTTGAAAGAGTTCCTGATGTCAAGAGCATCAACAAGCTGCTCAGCGCTTTTGAAAAACACACCCATAACATCACTGGCTCTCCACCATATTTAAAATTGAGCATTTCTTGTTCCTTTACATATTCACCCTTTGTTTCATGCAAGGCCAGCAGGAGTGTATGATAATCATAAAAAAAAAGTTCACTTTTATTCTCTGCTGACCAGAGCCCATAATTCCAGTAAAAACTTCAGCAGTGTTTTTGCTAGGGCGACAAATTTACGTTTGTGATGCTACAAAAATGCCTCCCAGCCACACCCAGTGGTGCGTAGATTGTGCTTTAAATTTGTATTAAAGACTTTACAACACTTTGCTGCATTCAATTGGAGCTGTTAACATACTTTGGATGGGTTGTGCTGAGGTGTGTTATCCAACTATTTTCTACACACTGAATAGTGCCAAGAAAACCTTTGGTCCTCATTCAGTTCGAGACAAATGAAACTGTGCTAAAGCGTATTATTTTCAAAATCTCTTTGATTGTATAACTGCTGTTGCTATTTACATGTGTCTACATATATCTACTCACTATTGTTGTGGTGATGTGCAAAGACACACTGCCGGATAAACACTTCAGCATTTCCTTCCTACTCTTTTGACAAGTAGCTTGATTACCAGATAAAACAGAGTACCACCAAGTTTAATATCAAAAACGGATGCCTTTTCAGCACCGCAGCCCTCGCACATCAAGCGCACATGCAAGAACTGCCTCAACCGCAACCTAATTATAAGAAACCAATAATAGCATTACTTAATGTCATGCATCACTCACCTCAGGATACTGGATGCTTGAGATAAAAGTGAGACTGATGACTTGACAGTGTACATGCCAGGAAAGAAGAAAACAATACTGGACCCAAGCCCTCCAACGAGACCTCCAGAAAAAGGTCAAGCGTAACTTCTACTTTTGTACTTGCTTAAATCTTTTGCAAATTCGATCTCTTCCCTTCCTATTTTTAAATAACTTGAAATGCAATGACAATGCCTTTAACCAAACTTTTTGTAAATAAACTTTTTATTAAGTGTGTATGCTTTTGCGATTTATGCAAAAACCATGTGCAGTAGGTAGAGAGCTTTCTGAAACGCAGAGTTGTTCAGGAGGCTCCGTTTTAGCACAAAGCTGCAGGTTTTCTCCTTTCTTCTGTCTGTGTATCTGTGCAGAGCTTCTGCTGTGTGCCACAGTAAGTTTTTCAGTCTTGTGGTTATTAAAAGATCATGTATTCTTGCACACATGTAGATGGAAGACTACAATACTTTGCCAGAACTAACCCACTAATACTGCTGATGTACCGAATGATTCTACTGGCTCTTTTTAAACCTTGGAGTAAAAACACTTTGTACGTTTAGTTGCTGACTTATACTGTCATTTTCTCACCTTGTGCCTCAATCTTTTTTACATCTAATTATTAGGACACATTAAGCTGGTGAGGATGGCAATTTATATTCTGACAGAAGAATTTCTCTTCACTATTAAATTAGTCCAATGTTCCAATTTAGACTGATATAATGTGAAAGATGAGGTAAAAGAAACCATTATCTTGTTTAAACTGAAAAAGAAACAACAGGCAGAGACACTCCCACAAGCTGACACACAAACAGTCACGACCACTGTGTTGGAGGTGGTGACTCATTATGGGCTTCTTCACCAACTTTTGCAGCCGTCTTTACAACGTGAGGTAATTACAAAAAAACTGCCTATATGCCCTTGTATTTAGGTCACAGTGGGTGAGAAATTGTAGGAGTTTCTTCATTGTACTTTGCTGTAGCTGATGTAATCTGAGATGTAGGCTGCTGTGGTATAAGCCCACTGACTGTGGGTGGCCATGAGTGTGCATCTTGTTAAAAACAAAAACTTTTAGGAACAATAATCTGTATTATCCAAACAGGTTTAGAAAGTTTGGGCTCCCAGATTTTGAACTGAACTTAAAAATGCTTTTTGTTGTAGCTATAGTCACTATTGCTTGTTTGTGCCTTATGTGAAATATTACACTGCATCTCACTGTGAGTCTGCAGAGTCCAAAAACAGACATTATAGGAGACATAATGGTGTTAGATTAAAATGCGTTCAATATAGAGCTTGTTTAAATAAGCCTGCCATCAATGTGAAGATAATTAACTTTGTGTAATGAATCATATCCACCTCAATAATTTACTGAAAACATTTTGTCATCATAGCACAGAAAATAAAAAATGCATTGTCAACATAAAATATTTTCTGACAATTGAAAATATCTTAAAAAACGAGTTAATGGGGAGCAAAAAGGCCCTCACAAGAAAATGGCTTAAACGGGAACCTCCAACAACTGATGACTGGATAAATGTAGGGAAAGAGATTTATGTACTGGAGAGACCGTCTTTTTCCATTAATGTGCAGAGAGACACTTTCTACAAGATGCGGTCAAAGTGGACAGAATATGTCAAACCTGTTATGTAAACGTTGGTGTCATTCAGATTGATGCTCTGATTTGATATGTGATGTCAATTATTGGTTGGTACTCAGGCTTCCCCGCCGCTCCCATTTAAGTTTTGGTTGTTGATGTTTTTCTTTTGTGTGTTTGTTTTGTTGTTGTTTGTTTTTTCTTTCTCCTGTTAAAAAAGTGAGAAAACAGAGAAAGCATGTAAAAATGTAATCAGCATAATTATATAACTGTATTGTAATGTGCTTTCTCAATAAAAATGTTAATATATAAAAAATTGAATATTGGTAAATCTCACCCTGTAGTTTAATTCTACATGTTCTGAGGGGGGTTTAAGTCATTAATGGGTTCCTTCAAAAGGTTGGGAATAGTTTTATTTCCATTTTTTCCCCCCATTTATTTCTATATTAGAACAAAAATTCTTAAAGGTGAACTCTATGTATATTTGAAATATTTATCATCTGTCCTTTGAATTTTGAATCAACTTCTGGAATTGCCTCGCTGTTGTCTTATTTTTACCTCCTTTTCTTAAATTTTGAATTACAAACTGTTTTATATTTTTGGTGCCATTTTTGACCAGAACTTCCTGGAACAAAAAAAAATCCTGTATCTCGCCAATAACAAAACCTTATTGGTGGGCCCCACAGAGCTCAGTGGTAGAGCAGGCGCATCATATGCAGAGGAGCTGTCCGCTTTTCAATTCCCAGACCCGACTCATTTATTGCATGTCTTCCCCTTCTCTCTCAGCTCTTCTTTCTTTGCAACTGCACATGAATAAAGACCATTAGTGCCACAAAAACCTTTAAAAAAAATAACAACAAAAAAAACAATGTTTTTTGTATGTTCCCAAGTCTGTCTCACAGTCTGTCTACATATGGCTGCTCAGGGTTAATTTCACGGTCACAGGTCATTTGTTGTAGGTCTTCTCCTTTAACCCACCTGTTTTACTGTCAAATTGCTGTTGAATAAAGGCCACTGAGGGCAAAAATATCAAACAAATAAGCAAATACAAATGTGGTAATGCATACGAAGACATCTTGAATTGGCCATGAATGACTGTCAAAGTTCCCTGTGTAACAGTAGACAGCAGCAAATATTTCTCACATTGCAATTATATTAAATCCTAGTCGTGACAGAAATTTTATTATTATTTTTTCTATTGGTACACATCCAGCTCAGAAACGGTTGAGGATGTCGAGTTGTCTAGGCACTCTAAGCACCCCTGCATGTGTAAGTGTCAGCTCAGTGGAGATGATAATTCCTCTGCTTGCTAGCATAAATAAACATGGGAAATGGCTCCTACATTATTGGATTCACTGTGCACAACAACTGTCCCCGTAAGCCTTAATTTTCCTGAACAGCTTTATTTTTTGGCAGGCGCCTCTTACAACAGCATGGCGAGTAGCTGTGCAGAGGTTTTATGGTGCCATGCATCATGTTGCAGTGTTCAATTATCACAGTTTCTCAGGTGCTTAGCTCTCTGTATTTAACAAATGTGTCGGCAGCTGGACGCTTAGCATTAGCATGTTGCATGCAATTATGGCTTTTTGTCAAAGGACAGGAAATCATGTTGGTGAAACAGACACTAAAATCTGCAAGCGGAGGGACGGACAGCTCCTGTTCCCCTTTTGTTTTACCTAGAATTGTTTAATCATGTTGAAATTTTCATATGCTTAACTGGAACATTAAACACAAACGACAATATGCGAAAGTTTTTGTGCATACATATATTAGGGTAAATGAGAGTTGCAATTTTACTTGCATTCTTAGATTTTTTTGTCATCACTGTATGATGTATGGGAAATAAGACAAGCTAATCCTTTATTGGTTCATTATCAAAGTGGTTTGAGCCTTGAACGAAGAAGGTCTAGGATTTGACTGCTGGCCTGGAAAAGTCTGAAAAGTCTGGTTCAACCTGGGGTGAACCAGGCTTCATCTTTGGGTACAATCTCCACATGCCTGTACAACCTGAAGGCGTTATATATTGATCTGCTCAAACACTCATTTGCCGTTTTTAAACCAAGGGAATTTCCGTTCACCTTCTCAAAATTAAGAACTAGATGCTTGAACCCTGCAGCTGATGCTGACCGCACATAAAAACTTGGTTTGGAATAGATCTGGCAACCAATATAACTGAACTCCTACTTCTGCCAACAAAAGAGACAAAGTTTACTGAAGATGTATGTTGTATTTATAGTGCACTGACTAATGCCGCCGAGCTGATTTTTTTCCTCTCAAAGTCAGAATTAATTCGATTTTAATATCAAGGATGAGAGTGTGCGAGTTTCTAGTTGGAGTAGGTTTTTATTGTTCTACAAAACCTACAGCAGTTTCAATTAACTTTTGGAGCACCCTGCTGTGCTCATAAGTATCACATTTCTCTCGCATACAAACAGAATCAATAAGAGGCTGAATTTGTGATATCAACAATTTCATCAGTAATGGGAGACAAATTGATCATGGTCCCAGCATGTTATTTACAATCCGGGATTGAAGAGTTACCTGGATCAATATTGGAAAATCTTTAGGTTCACCGTGGAGGAATGTTGATGCACGGGAAGATGGTTGGGTAACCTAGCAACAATACAGACTTTAAAGAACAGCTCTGTAAATAGACAGGGGTCACGGGTTGCCTGGTTCCAGACATTAGAATCAGCCCACTCCATGGTTTAGATTGGCTGGCAGTTCTGTCTGATATCTGACAGCTGAAAAAAAAACTGCCTATTGATACTAAACATTATTACATAAAGAAAGAAATAAGTTATCTCAAATTCATCATCCTACAGGCACATGTTTTCACCTGATTACCATTTACTATTTTTTAACCTGACTGCAGGTGTACCTTTAGTACATTTGAAGGGATAATGCCAAAGTGGTTTAAATCTTCCTCCGCTAATTATTTCTTTGAGAAATGAACAAACCATTAGTTGTTATCTCCTTACGTGGCAATCAAATGTATAACTTCACTGTTTAAGACATCAAACTAACCGTTAGTTTGATGTGATTTTTAAAATGTATATACTGCTGTTTATTTCCTGTAAATGGTTCCATGTTTATTAGTAGAATGCACTTATGGATTAAGCAAGAGAGTTGAGTATCTGGAGCGTGCCCTTGGGGAAAAAAACTTGCAAAAATCATTTCTGCCAGCACCAAATAGCTTTTGGTGAAGAAAGTATGATGATGTGGGGCTGCATTTACATTGCAAGAAGAACACCGAGATAAAAACCATCTCAATGCAAAGAGATATGAAGAAGAGCAGATCTTCATCTCTCTCATACCTCTTTGGAGGTGGTCATCGGAGACCACCTCCAAAATCTGACGCTCTTGAGGATGAATTTGACTGCTTGCCGACCTGACACGTACCGGCGTTGCAATAACAAAAGAAAATGTGGGTTGGCCAGGGTGTTTAATAGAAAACCAAAGCCTAAATCAGTTTGTCTTCATAATAATTGAAATGTTCTATGCAACTATAATTTATTAATACTTCTAATCTCAAGTCACATAAAACGCTGGTGTTAATAGTTCTTATGCTCTTCCACCTTTCACATTTTTACTCATTATGTTCTCACAGTTCAGGAATTTTCTGTCTCACTTGCATGATTTAGTTTCTCTGCAATAACGTCACATATATCAAAGGGCTCAGTCTCTCCTTCATTTCCATGTTGTTTAAAATGCTGCTTCATTTAAGCACAGAGGGAAAGCTGTTTATACTTTAATCATGAGGATTTTGCTATTCAGATGCTAAAAAGGAGCTAATCTGAAACAGACTTCTGTTCCTGTACTCTGTATGCAGCGCTCTCTTAATGAGGGAGTATTGAAGTATGTTCTGACTGTTGATTTATAGCTCCTGTTTAAACTGTGAAGATAGCAGCTATGTATTGCGTTTATCTTTGAAGGTAACAGACAGAGACAGCCCAAGGTATAAGCTGGACACATCTGGCTGCTTAGGTTCCATTTACTGACCTGGTAAGGTAGTAAAGTTTTTCTCCGTGTTACTCGATACCACAATAACAGTAATGCTTATTATGATTAGCATTTGGGCGGTGATAATATTCATAATCAAATACTAAAATCTACAAGCAAATGTATTCAATCGAATTTGAATGTCAATCAAGCCACCTGTCAATCCCTAGTGGGTTTGTCAGCAACTGACCAATCCGCGATTGCAATATGTTCCGAAGTACACGCCCATACAACATAGAATTTAATGGATGTAAAGCAGTGTTGCTAAACATTCATGTACAGTAGGGGGCAGTATGCACCTGAAAGCTGCTTGCGAGCCGTCATAATGGAAAAGAAGAAGAAGAAGGACCCTAAAGTTGTCAGTGGGGATCGCGCAACCCCGACAGCTGTTACCTAGAGCGAGTACAGGAAGGACTACAAATTATTACATTTCCAAAACCCAAGTGGAGTCTGAATTAATGGAAACCAAGAAATGGATCAAAGCCTGCATATTCGTCCGCAAAAAGTTAGCTGGTACGTTTTCCTGTTTTTTTTTTTTTTTGTCATTTGATAGTCATTTGATAGTCAAATCAAAGATCAATAAGTGAGGGTAGACGTACACTTTTTGGTGTTAATTCTAATGGTAGCTCTATGGCAGCATGAACACATGTGCTGCGGTAAGTGCAGTATTTACATTTAAGCATCTTTTTTTTGTTGTTAATGTCTATTTTTAAGCATTTTCATAAGCTAGTGTTTTTGTCGTTATTCACCTGTTTTATACACGCAAAATGCGTCTCATACACACACACACACACACACACACACACACACACACAGCTGTCACTCTCGCATCCAATGACACTTTGTACAGCTCATCATTCTCATTCTTCCTCTGGCGGCGATAGACTTGGGCTTTAAAGTTGAGTTCTCTGTTGTTTCCCGCAATTAACCTTACAGACTTCACGTGCGACTCGTTGGAGATTTTTCTTGCCTGTTGTCTTTGCCTCAGTGTTAGCTCTGCTGTTATAATACTTCGTTGGCGGTTTGCTCGACTTCCGCATGGGGGTGGAGCCGGCTTCCTGACAATTGGAAGTCCTGTTATTTCCCTTTAGTGACTGACCCATTTGTAAGGAAAATATGTTACCTTTCACCATAGAGCAGCAGAGTTCAGTATGTGAACAACTTACCTACTGCTTTGTCACTTCAACTGAACAACTATGGCAACAACAGTAGGTCAATCTTGCTTCACAGTCACCACTTGATGGGGATATTGCTTGCTCAATAACAGTAGGGCTTTGTAGTTAGTGCACTGATATGAAGTCAGCCTTACATTGAAAGTCTCTAGTAATGTCAGAGTGCTGACTTTGTGGATTGGATCGCCATGTGCCTGGGATGTCTCTGCTGGATCCAACAATGCTATGACAACTCGTCATAAACAAGCTGTGGCAAATGCAAAAAATGATTGATTCTGGGTAATCTTTACAAGGCGTTGGTAGAGATGTTTGCTGGTGGACGGCGCTGAGCTTAATTGTAAGCGGCCCCCTACTTCAAAACCCTGCCGAGGGGAAGCTAGTTGTCTGGAGCTGGAATTTCCTTTGACTACGTGAAACTGCATTTACGACAATGCCAGGAACAGAAAGCTGTTGCTGAAAGTGAATACTTTTTACTGGCATATGGAAAAAGCTTCTGTTTTGTTTTTTTTTTCCTTTAGGATGGGACAAGAGCAAATAAACGCGGGTTTCAATCTATGTGTTTTGGGCTCATTAGTAGAGCACACAGGATGAGTGATTGGATGTGATTATGTATTGTTTGATTGTAATTAGGATTATTGAAGTGATTATTAGGCCACAGGGATGATTGAGGGGATGAATGCTGGTTGGCTCCAGCTGGAGATGCTGTGCAGCTGGTGGAGAGCTCTGAGGTCATCAGTTTGTAGAGTTTGTAGATTGTGGCCGAGTCCTGGCGAAAGTCCACGGAGGTCAACTTCTACTCACTGCAACACATTCCCAGGTTCAAGCAAGTTTCAGACGTAGTAGCAGTGGCAGGGTAAGACGAATATGCAAAAAGATATGTAAAATGATCAATCCCATTGCACAAATTTGAAGGTATCTTGACGAGACTTCTACTTACAGACCAACACAAATCTGAACACAATTGTAAATTGGAAGGAAAGTGATGGCTTTCAAAGATTTAAACCAATATCCAAGCATGAACTTTATTAAAAAAAAAAAAAAAATCCAGACAAATAATAAATTGCACATCGCTCCAAACTAATATGTAGTTCCAGTGTCTCACACTGGCCGGAGCAAAACTGCAGCACCAACAGAACGTGACAAGAGCGTGACAGTTCCTCTCTTCTTCATTGCGTGTCCGTACTTCAGAGAGACGTGCCGCTTGCAAGGCCGCAAAATCAGTCATTCTGCTCCAAAAGTTGATGTTCTCCTGGCACTGCTCAAGATTAAACCCATAATTATGCCCCTCCACACTGTGACGCTCTCTGATGCCAGGCGGCATGTCCGTCAGTTCACTTCGGTGGCTGAAATGTTGTTGTTTTGGAGTTTGGAGCGCCGTAAATCATGGTTCCAATCAAGGAATGCAGTCTGTTGTCAGTTCAATCACAATACACTGCTTGGTGTGGCTCGTTGCGAAAAACTAGGAAGAGGCGCGTAAAACCGTGCAGGATCTGCTAATGGAGATGAACTGGTTCTTCTGGGGCAGAACCAGGTAAAGCTGCTCCAGTCCAGTAGAGAAGCGGCTTAACCGAGCTGTGTTCCATCCAAACTGTTGCCAGGACAATTTGCCCACAAATTTGGTCTTTATGGAGGAGCAGCAAGAAGAGAGTCACAGTTGAAAGAAGTCCTGTGTGCTATTTCAATTTGCTACATAGGAGAAACGGGAAACACGTAAAGCAAAGTCCCCTTGTTAGACGAGACCATCGTTCAGTTATATGGTGTACATGCAATGAAAATCAACCTTGCGCACACCTAGCCCACTGTGGAACATGGCTGTGGCAGCATCATGCTGTTGGGATGCCTTTGATGAAGGTAGATACAGGTCGATCCTTGAGGAGAAACCTGTTTTCGGAGGTTGCAAAAGATTGAGACTGGGGTAAAGTTTCACCTTCCATCAGGACAAGCATAGAAATTGCAGCACATTAATGCATTGAAGAGACCCGGTCAAAATTTAGACCTGAATCCTACTGGACATCTGCAATGAGACTTGAACAAATGTCTTTAAGCAGGATGTGAAACTTTATGACACTGTAAATGTTTTTTTTTTTTTTTTTGCATGGACAATCCTGTATTACTTCATCAGACATGTCTGAGGTAAGACCCTGATTTTATTTTGCCGCACAACACTATCAGTTCCCTATATTTCATTGACTTAACTGTACATTTCTCAGCTTGGCTGCCTTTTTTCTCTCTCTCTTTTTTTTAAAGCAGCGTTGAACCTTCATAATGGAAAAGAGGACTTTCTCTTAAATATTGCAGTCACAGGCTCACACAGAATGTAATATAACACAGGTCTGCTCGCCAGCCCCGGGCAGAAAATACACAATCTACTGTTAGTGGAGCCTTTGCAGCCGCATGCTATCTAGGGTTTGCTGCTAGGTGGAGCCCGAGTATACGGCGAGAGCGGCAGTGCACATCCGAGCTCTCCCCTCACCTTTTCACTGGCGCTCCAAAACCCGCCTTTGCTTTTCATACAGATTTACTCCCAGCCAGTGTGCACAATTGGTTTGTCATAGTAGCCGAGAGCGCAGTTTTTCCGTGGACCCTAAACAACCAGACTTGGGGACTTGAAAGAAAACAAGCCGCTCTTTTTTCCCCCCCTGGTGCTCGCGAGAGTCTTCTGGATACTCTTTTTTTTTTTGTTTTTTATCTTGTATTATGACCGGTGAGGTGCCGCTCTTCCAGGTTACACGGGACGTGATGTAGCCCCCCGCACAGGAGGGTCGATTTGTGGCTGTGTACAGGGATGTAAAAAAAAAAAGAGAGAAAAAAAAAGAAGAGAATTGGGGACAGTGTTCGTGGATGCAACGCCAAGGAAAAGAGCTTGTGTGTGTTTTTCTTTTCTTTCTTTTATTCTTCTCCCCCTCGGATAGTGGAGCCACAACCAGACTAATTCATAGGATACTAAACCGAGCGGCTGGATTTGCTGCGCTGTCTCCTCAACCCCCCCCATCAAAGTCTTCACGCACGGTGCGCAACGCCTGATGAGGACACTTTCTGTTTTTTTCGTTTTTTTCTTTAACCCCCCCCCCCCCAAGGCGAGAAATTAATGCACGCTTTGAATCAGCGCGTGTGCGCCCTTCATGTTCACCGGTGATCTCCAAACACAGCGCGGTAAGTGTGGCGTTCCTCTGCATTTTGCTGGTGCGCGCATCTACTATTATCCTGCAGATTCAGCTCAGGGCGATAATAATGTCCACGAATGAAAGCCTGCAGCGGCGTTAGAGGCGCTCTGCAATGTTAAACTCGACTATTAATTACTTCAAATTGGGATATCTGCGCGTTTTATGTCTTTTCCTTTGTATGTGTGCGTTTGTGTGTGGATACAATCAGAGCAGAGAGCAGCGCGCAGGTTGGCTATTGATCATAACTGTTCAAGACATTTCAGTTTCCGTCTCATAATCCGACCTCTCTTTGAGCGCTTGATTAATATTCAATCAATCAGAATCGCTACTGTTCACTCTTGGCTATTCTCGCTAACACAAGAAGTTTGAAAGCTGAATGAATACAAAATAAGTTCCCCCCCTCCTCCTCTTCTTGCCTTCAGTTGTGTGAGATGCACCTGACTCTGAAAGGCTTTGTCTTTGCAAAAAAACAAAAAAACAAAAAAAAAAAAAAAAGGGGGGGGGGGCTAAAAAAAATGCAGGCCTGAGGGGGGGGGGGCTAAAAAAAATGCAGGCCTGAGCAGTGCAGCAGCTTCTGAATTTTTTTATTAAAGGGTACGAGTGTGACTTAAGTATAAAAACAGGGCTGCAGTGCTCATCGGCAAGCAGAATCGACACATTTCCACCAAATGCACGACTCGTCGTCACCGTTGACTTGTTTACATCTGCTGGCTTTTTCGCAGAAAATATCCGCCGCGGCCAAAGAGGCATGAATGCTGCACAACACGCATCATTATTTAATGCACAAACAAACAGAAATGGTTGCAAATGGCTCCATATTTAGTGACATGCTGCTGGAGAGAAGGGGGGTGGGGGGGGAAACTTCAACTTCGAGAGGCCCCACTGCGCCGAGCCTTTAAAGTGAAGAGAGGGATGTCTTTCAGTGTCAAAAGAAAGAACAGTGAAGATGATGATTGGATCTGATAATTCCCTCCCCACCCTTTTTTTCAGAACCTTAGAGATGCAGTTTTTTTGTTGCATCCTTATCTGACAAATATGACCATGATATCCAGGACTGCAGCACCATCTGTCATATATTGCATATAGCTGGAATTTCCCTCAAGAACATCACACATTTGCACAGTCTGCACACATGCCTCTCCACCAGCATTGAAAAACCTTGACTTCTCCCCCCACCCTCTAGGGGGAAACTCAAGGGGACATTTGATGCTTTCTGACTAAACTGTTAAGCCAACCTGCACTTTGTTTTGTCTCATCCGTTTTGACTCAGCTTTAAGTGCTGCTCCTTCAGGGATATAATCTGGGTTGTATTTAATCTGGCGGCGGCTGAACCCAGCATCTGGTGTGATACCTGATGGGACAGTGCTGGGAGGAAATGAAATAATTGCTGCTTGCCCCCCCCCCTTCCCCTTTTAAGGTTAGTTTGCAAAATAAGAGCTGTGCTGTATTGGGCATTCAAAGGGGAGCGGGGGGGGGATGATGCTTGTTTCATGGCAAATATGCAGTAGGAGAAGCTGAAAAAGTTTAAATAAACCAGGTACAATAAGGATGGAAGATATCTGGACAAAAAAAAAAAAAAAATTCTGTGGTTTGTGGCGTTGTGAAAACGATAAAAGTGATACTCAAAAGTTCAAGTTAAAACAACAACAAAAACACAGATAATACTTTGAAAAGTATAGGTTGCTCATTTTCAAACATGTTACAATAAAAACATTTAATCACCTTTTTCAAATATATTGATATATTTCCTCTACATTTAGTGGAAATATAGTTGCAATTTAAAAAAAAAAATGCATCCATACTTTTAGGTTTTTGTGTGTGAAAACATCAATTAATTTATCGTTCTGAGTACAAATCAAGATTCTTGTATGTTTTTGCTCCAAAATGATGCAATATTATCCATTGATTGGCCGATACCGTGGCTCATCAGCAGAGGATCTGTGTGCTGTGTGCTCAGAAATGTTTCGGCCTTGAAAGCACTCTGTAGCTTTTGTCCCATTAGATTGACAGGACAGAAACTGTTAAGTGCAAGTAATGTGACATTTTTAAGCAAAACTAAGGTCAGACTGATAGCCACACACTCTTTGTTGTGGAGGTTACTACCGAAGGAGGAAAACTCAACGCATCAGTGGCGTCTCAAAAAACGAAACCAGCAGAAGTTTCCAAAAAGAAATCTCCCATTTTTCTGTTGAGGCACCTTAGCTGAAGCCACAAGTTAAAACCGTGAACGTCGGAGTAAAAACAAACACGGTGCTTCTACCCCGCTTCTTCGACAGTTGTCTTAATTTATTATAAAAGCTGTCTCTGTTTTTATCTAAAAAAAACAAAGATCTGAACTCTTAACCTGAAAAATAAGAAAGAGGCTTTCTCCTTGTAAGACACGGTTTAGTAATATTAATTAGTGTCTTTTGTTTGTACATTGACTCGCATATTTCTGCTGAATTGTGCATTACAGTAATGCGGGTTAATTTTGTTGCCCTCTGAAAAATGTATTTTTTATTTTTTTTAATCCCTTCCTGGGTTGGAGAGATGGTCCCTCTCCTCCTCCTCCTCCTCTGTAAATTTCTTTCCATTGATTTTATTTTTATTTTTTTTGCCATTTTAGACAAGAACGGAGCACTCCAATTTGTGGTCGCTACGTGAAAAGAAACAAGGGGTGGGGGGCTCTCACGCGGTCTTTATTAGGTTAGGATTGGGCTTGAGCTTTATGGTTTATACGACATAGCTTTATATATGAATTTGCATAATTGCTTTTTTACTGAGTCTCTCTCAGGATGCTTTCAGTGCACTGTGGACATCTTTTAAAGCGCTCCCTTCAAACTCGGATGCTAATACAGTGACGAGGGCTTCTGCCACAGCTTTAATGTTATGTTGATTTGGCTCTGGAGTTGCCATTAGAATCTAGGGATTACGTCACAGCGCAGTCGAGATTAGAAAAACCAGTGGGAGTTACTGGTTGGTGGGGCGCCAAGTACAAATATCTAATAGGCAACAATGATATGACTATTAATTTTACTGGTCTTTCTTGATAATTTAGCACAAATATTATCAAAAGGTACTTTATTAAAAACGTGAAATAGTTTTCGTTTGACAATCGAATTGTTATGTCGGTCGAGTTTATTTATTTCTCATTACATAAGGGTCTTGTTGCAGGGGAAGACTTATGATCTGACAATAATCCAGCAGATGGTCATGGAAAGCCACAAAAGATCATTGCTGAGTAAGCTGGCTGTTCAGATGGCTGTATTCAACAATTTGAATGGAAAGTTGAGCGGAAGGTGAATGTGTTGACTTGAGATGTTTCTCAAAAGCAATATGGGAAACCATTTGGGCTTAGGATGTTGTTTCTGATCCTCTTTTTTTTTAAAGAAACACTTAATGATTACAGGCTTTTTGGAGATGCTGATTTCATATTCTTTTCATGATTTGACACCTGTTCATACACCCCACAGGACCAAGACCTGCATTAATGACCGCGGTAGCACTCTGCTTGACCGGATCCCTGTGGCCTTATATAAACCCCTCATTGTAAACACGAAGACCTGAAGTACTAAAAACTGAAAACTTTTCCATGATATTCTATTTTATTGTGATGCACGGTTATACATTCAAACATTAAAACAAATAGCGGTTGTACAGAACTCTGTATCCTGCGGGTTTAATGAGGTGCAAACCACCAAGAAGTGCTGCTTATATCTGCAACATCCATTACGGTTTACATGCACAGCAGCCATATTGGATATTTTGGTCTTCTGGGATATCTCCAACTTTGTGTTGGCCTTTGTTATTTCGCCCCCCCCCCTCCATATCTGCACGTTCAATAAATGAGTAGGAAAATCTTGTCAACATCTTCTAAGCATTAAAAAAGAGCAGACGATCATTTAGCATTTGTGAAAAATAAAACTGTGACTACTTTCCAATTGTCATCCATGGCATTTATACCAATAGAAGTTCAGATGAGAATAAAATACCATCCTCTAGTTAACCGAAAAATGGTTTCTCAAACACTTAAGCAATTTTTTAAAATTACCCCCTGCTTCAAACATCACATTTGTCTTAAAGAAAAATGTCTAACATGTTGGGTAGCAAATTACGTTTAAAAAAAAAAAAAGATATATTCTACTGGAGAGTTGGCATTTAAATTAGTTAAAGAAAAAGATGAATGTGGCCGTTTGGGAATATTTCTGTTTTTGAAAAAGGCAGTGAAAATACTGTCCGCACCCTAGGTCAGCAGACAATTAATAGTCTAATTAATTGGCTAATATAGTATAAGCGTATTTTTTTTATGTTACTTTATGAAGAGCAGAACTCTCTCTGCAACATATGCTGAAAATTACTGAATTTAAAAAGAGTTCATGCAAAATATTTTGTTTAGAGCTTTTATTGGAAACAAACAGTTTGATCATTTTTTATGTTTGCTCAAGGTTATTTATACAGCAAGAATCTTATACTGGCACGTATCTACTGAAGACTACAAATTCTGTAAAAAAATAAAATAAAAAAATACACATGAACATGTAATTTATGTCTTTATCCCACTCATTTTTTTTTTGTATATCCATACATGGGCAAACATTGAAAGATTATTCAAGGACAGGTGCGGAATATGCATCCAATATTCTGTTTACGGAACTTAAAAACAAAGTTTAATTTGAGTTGGACGCGACAAAAGACGACATTCAAACTCCCCATCCTTTTTCACCCTTCTTTTTTTTTTCTTTTTCTTTTTTATTGGCAGCTGGCAATTACTGCAAAATGAGATGAAGTGCAGCAATTCTTGTAAAAATTGTTGGTCTCTATGGCTACCATTCAGCAGGCACTTTCTTGCATGTGGAAACGGCAGCATTGCCTGCTTTCATACAATAGAGTTCATACAATAACAGGCAGTCAATACTAGCTGGACTGGTCTGCTTTGTGCAAACTGGAATTTATTTCAGTCGCGGATTTAAATACAAACAGTGGACAGAATACGTGTCGATGCCGCATACAGCTACCTATTTATTTAATGTACGCTTTCTTTGCGATTGCAAGCTCAAGCCTTTGGAATTTGCAGAAGGAAGAATTTTCCTGTTACTTTATTGTTACTTTATTTCTGTCCACTGAAGCTTTTTTTTTTTTTTTCTCCCCCTGCAGCCAGCTGTCTCTTTCAGTACACAAAAAAACCTTGAAACCTCACAGAACAGTACATTACTGTTCTTAGGAGAAAAAAGTCCTCTCTTCTCTCCCTCTTATTTATTTATTTATTTATTTTTACACTTATCACAAGAGGCACAGTCTGAGATGCTTGACAAATTAGAAAATGCGTCCAGTACAGAAGAGAATAGCTCCGGATTCAGACGCACTGTCTAAATGATGGATTTTTAAAACTTATTTGGCAGTTGAATGGTTGTTTATCCCTGCGGCTGGATGCTGACATGCTAAGCGTCATACAAACATCTTCAGAGGAGGGGGGGAGGGAGAGAGATGACAGATTATACTGTTGACTGAGTTTTCCCCGTGAGCTTTAAATTGACAGGAGACGGAACGACCGAAATATTCCAGTTTACGTGGCTCCATGCATAACTTACGAACTTGAAATGTTTGTCCCTTTTGAAAAACAAAAAACAAAAAAACAAACCCCAACACAGGCAGGTTGCTTAGGATGGTGTATTCCCATTCCTGTTAGGTAAATGTCACCCACTGCTAACCTGACGCCCTTGGTCTTTCTGTGACTGCAGCTGTCACGCTGCTAGGCATAAGGCAGGTCACTCAGCTGGGGCCCTCAATCTGGCAGGAATGTCACAGAAAAAGAGAAGCAAGAGCTCGAGAATGGAAAGAAAAAGAGAGGCTCGTGGCCAAGAAAAGGTCCTCAAGGTGCAAGCCTCTCAACACTTTTCCTGCCCCGTCTCATAAAGAGCTTGGACACAAAGGTTTTGACAGAAGCTCTCACAGCCCTCTGAGCATTAAATTGTAGGAAATGGGGTTAGAGTTTAGATGGAGATTCGATGGGAACAACAGACGGTATCAAGTTTTTTTTGTTTTTTTTTGTTGTATGTGGTGGGCAACTGACTTCAATGTTTGAGAGCCATTGGTGTGTAAAATCCTTGGAAAAGCAGAGAACACTGCAAATGTTGCTGTAAGAAGAGAAATAAATTAATGTACTGTTAAAGCGGCATGGTTTGAGTAGAGCTTCTTTCATGAGAAGGTTTAAGTGATTGACATATGTGTTTTTGTGTTTGTCACAGCCTTGGATCGTTAAACAAAAAAAAAAAAAGGGGGCGGTTTTGAAAAATGTGTGAAATGGGCTGTAAAAATGCAGCATGACATGAGCGGAGAGCATTTTGTGCAGATGCACTAATGTCAGAGGTTGTAAAAACCTGTGCATGAGGCAGTTCCAGCGTTCTGTGAAATAGTGAGAGAAATCAATGCTGTCCATCTGCCATTGAGTAAACGCAAGATTTTGTGCCAGGAATAAACATGATTCCTAGAGGTTTATGAAAAAAAAAATAAAAAATAAAAATACAGCACAACTGGACCTTTTTCAAGGTTCAACTTGAATTATCTGCGGTAAATGCAGATAAGTATTGCATAAATACATCTCCAGCCTCCCAATGAACATAATCAAACACAAAACCACTCCGTAGAGAAGCCTGTTCTGCAAAAATATATAGAAATTAAACTGGAGATGGTTAGTTGAAATCGATATACATTGTGTTCCTCAGTCTTAGCTTAGAAGCTAGCCTTTTTGCTAATTTTGTTAGCAAAAACATAGCTAAGGGAGGTTTTATTAGCTTTTTGAAAATATGTAGCTTTGACTTTTGTTACCCACATAAACGGTTTTGAAAGACAATGCTATCCAGTGTTTTCGTATGCGACCGCCTCTGCTGATTAAAAATCATGAAAGTTCACATGCCCTTTTTAGCATAAATTAGCTTCTTTCACAGATAGCTGGAACAATTTAGAATGTAAGGACAACTGATTTGTGTTATTGCTAAAAGGTAGATGCCACAGTAGAAAATGAATCATCATCTGTTTCACAAAAGACATTCCCAGACGTTCACAGACTAGGGCTGCAATCAACAGCCATTGCAGTGCCTCCTCAGCAAGGAAGGACATGAAAAAGATTACAGGAGCTGTTTCAAAAAAATATAGCCGTTTGTTCCAGTTTTTTCGGCATATTTGGCTAGATCGTAATTAAACTCTCCGGGTAGCTGGAAGATGGATTAAATATTCATTTCTAGTTGTTTGTAAAACACTTTTTTGTCTAATTTCTATTGGTGATTTGTCGCTGTTCATGACTGAATTAGCAGGCGAACTATGTATGGTGGGGGGAAAAAAAAGATTTGGTCAGATAAAATTTTGGTTTCTAAATTTTCTTTTAGGCCTAGCTTGTACTGTTTTCATCTTGGTTAAAAACATACATATTTCTCATCCTATACGAGTTAACTTGTACTATAGGGTTATTTTTTGTTTATTTCTGATGGAAAGCTGGTAAAGCAAGTGATGTTCGGTTTTGACTACTGCTAAAGCTAGTTAACGTTAAAACTAGATATCGCAATTGAGGATAAATCTGGTTCATTATTTCGCACACAAAAGAGCGAATGCAATCATGAACCATTGCAAATTTTCCTCAGTAAGGATATGGAAAAAAAAAAAACAGTTCTTATATCTGTATGCAGTCATTAGCATAACAATATTTATAATGCAAATTATATCCATGTTTCTCTGCACATGGATATAATTTTTTGCTGTGATTTAATATTTGGGGATTTGTGAGGAAAGTTGGAAGGTTTGGGGAAAAAAAAGTAAATTCTTATTTTAAATTGTGCAGTTGCCATTGATTTCTGGTCGGTATTTGTTGCCATTCCTTTGCAAATACTGTCAGGCCAGCTGTGCTTTGGAACTGCAGCGGCATGTCGGATTCATTTATGCTTTTAATTTCAGCAAGGGCCTTCAAGGCTAGTTTATTGTCAAACTCAAGTCAAGACTGCTGCCAGTACTTTAAGAAATTGTTCAGTTTTAGCCTGCACTCTTAATTATCTGCGAGGCACCCTTACACCCTTGATTTGCCACTTAAGCTGTCCTTTTGGGAAATGGAGGGTGGGGGCGGGGTCAAATTATTTAGCAGCAAAGACTTTAATGCAACCTCTTCAGGCAGTGATATAAAGTCTGCATGAGTGCAAAGCCTTAACAAGCCTCTGCAGATGTAATTGCATAGTTCAGAAGCAATGATGATTGCAGATAATGACAAGCATACAGCAAAGCCACCCAGTCAGTTGCCCCAAAATCAGTACGGCCATTCTTACAGATTATATCTGGATGCCAAAGAAGCATTTTGTACAATATTGTTAACGCTGCTTTTACGACTGGCTTGGGGAATTGCATGAGCCGGGGGCCGCGGGGGGGAGGGACAAAAAAACAACGTCTCGCCTGAAGTGCAGATATGGACCCAAAAATGTCAACTTAGCATTTAGAGCAAGCCCAGCCGCTCTTACAACCCCATTGATGGTGTTAAAAGCTGACCAAAAGCTATCAAACTGACACTGCCTGACAGAGCAGCAGTGCATCAACCTCTTTACAACACTGTAAAATCGGTTACATTTGTCTATCTGCAACTTACAATATAATGCCAATTTTTATTTCTCTTTCTTGCTTTTATTCATGGCTTTGTTTTAAAAGCCTTTCTTTTTTCTTTTTTTTTTTTCCCTTCTGCTTAGTCGTGAACTTTAGTCCAGTGAAGAGGATTCAAACAAAGATGCAGTGCTTCTCTGAGGCACAGCTCTAAAAGAAGTTAATTTATGGCCTGTTTGGGAGGCAGGTTTTGGCTTGAATACTTAATAAGGAGGTGCACCTGCAGCCGCATACAAATGAATGGAAATGACGGTTAGTATTTACGCCTCCCTAAACCACAGGGACCTCCTGATCTGACCACTAATTTTCCAGCAAAGAGAAATAAAGATAACTTTCTTGTTTTTCTAACTGCAGATTTCAGACGCATAGCATTTTTTTTCTTCGTGATTTTTCTTTTGTCCTTTTTCTTTGTGATATTTAATTTTTCTGGCACTGGGATTTGTTGGTCTAATATTAACCACATCTCTTTTGAGCAGAGCCAGATTTGGGAGACATGCAATGACTTCAAGCTATTTTTCTAATGCACTTTTGATTCTGATTTAATATCCATGCATAGGCATTTTTCAGCCTTTCATCGAGAAAGTTTCGGGTTGGGCACCAACTAATCCGCCCCAGAAACTTGAGGATTATTGACTGTTTAGTTTTCCATCCTTGCTTTATCATTGGTAACCTTCATAAGAAGGTTTTGTTTTGTGAAAACAAAACAAAACCAAAACCTTAATTGCCTTGCAAAAAAGGTGTAGTATTTTCCGGCTTCCTCTCACAGTCCAAAAACATGGCTGTTAGGTTAATTGATCTCTCTAAACTCTCCCTAGGTGTGTGTGTGTGTGTATGGTTGTTCGTCCTGTCTGTCTCTGTGTTGCCCTGCGACAGACTGGCGACCTGTCCAGGGTGTAACCTGCCTCTCGTCCAAAACGTTAGCTGGAGATGGGCACCAGCCCGACCCCACTAAGGATAAGGGTGTACAGAAAATGGATGCATGGATGGAGACACTAACCAATTATGAAACAAACGATAAATATTACACTGTCAAATGCCATCATCAAAATTATCAAGGAAAACATGAAACGATCAATGGTCCAGTCATCATATTAAGTTGCCTTTGATTGGTAGTTATTTTATATTTGAGGTGTAAATGCCTCTTCATTCTAAGAACAACAAACGAGAAACGCTAAAGAAAATGTGGAACAACAAAAAGACTAGGAAGAGCGTTAGCTTTGCATAATTCATCAGCTGTTTGGCAGCAGATTCTTGGATATTCAGGAGCTTCACACTTTGCACTTAAAACCAGATGGTGTGCTGAGAAAAAAAGTTACGGAAGCCTGAAACACATGCCTGAGACGAGCAAAACCAAAACAGACTCTTGCAGAGTTTCATCCAAAGAGACAACTATGCCATAGATGCAAAAACACATTCAGCATTTGAGTTCAGCTGCAGCACAAACAAGGTGATCAGATCCGGTTCTGAGTGGGAGTGGCTTCGTCTTTTGCTGAAGTTTCTTGAGGCTTAAGCTCTGTCTGTGTCTTCAAACAAAGCACATCCTCCATCCCTGGGGGAACTCAAACTTCCGGGAGAGGAGTTGTCACATTTGACTGATCCACCAATAAGAAGTTGATTTTGCTGAACTTATTGTTGATTAGTAGAAAAACGGGCGGACAAGGCATGTCGTATTATCAGATTTCTCCTGGTTGTGCAATAGTTTGGAAGGTCAAAGGAAGATGGATTGTATTAAGGAACTTGCTCTAATTTCTAAATTATGTGATAATTTTGACTAAATGAAAAATTTGCTGACCAGTTGAAGTAGGCATAAAGACAGAGTCTCCATAGGAGCAAGGTCTACATTCAGAGTTGTGTTGCCACATGCGGTTGGTAAGATTTAAGTATTTTGTTATGCAAGTGATTTAAGTTTTCAGATAACAATGCCATAAATTTATCTCTTCATTATAAAAACTGGTGTTAATCTCGCATGCGTTTTCCTTTTGGTTGTTTGGTGCCGTAGCTAGAGCGTATTAAGCTCCTCGGATCTTCAGAATGCATTGCAGCAATTTAGTTCCTCCGCTTGTTCTTTTGTCTTAAACCAAATGGATTTTCCTAATCAATACTATAGGATTGGGTTTAGGCATGTGGGATAGGATCTCTCAGGGCTGCCTGCCTTAGCCAGCAGCCTCCTAAAAGATTCTGTTGTCGTCACCTTCAGAGGGACGGTGCAATTCAGATGCGCTCACCTACGATTGCACTTTACCGCATGCTGCTATAGCGTTGGCAGATCTGTGCTTCCAGTAGCGTATATAAGCCTTTTCTGCCAGGCCTTTGTCGCCTCTGAAGTGGAGATGACTGAACTGATGCAGTGTCCCGGTGGAGTAAACGTGTTTAAATGACAACCCATTTTTGTCTCACCTTGAACCTAATTGACTCCCTTAAAACTGGGGTTTGGAAAGTGCTGACACAATCCGCTGCAGATGCTGGCTTGTTTCTGGCTCTGCATTGAGCTGTATGTAGACTTTGTTTCACATTCACATTTTTATGAGTATATGTTAATATATTTTTTATAAAGGATTTTTCAAAAAGGCTTTTTGCTGTTCAGATTTTTCATTCTAGCCTGATAAACTGGCAGTCTATTCATATGGAAAATTGCTACTAAATAAACTATGATTCCCACTTTTTAGGTTGGAAAAAAACAACCTGTTAACGTTTTTTTTTTTTTTTTTTTTTTTTTTTTTTTGGTTTTATAAAATCACTTAACATACCTGTAGTTAATGTTTTTTTCCAACCAGCTTGTGCTTATATGATGGCACTTAATATTTGCTATAAAATTTCACAAAGCTGAATAATACAGAGAAAAAGATATTTTCTATATTTTTTTCTATATTTATGCACACTATCTTTAGATCAAGCAGGATCCTGAGTCCATACCTATTCTCTCTTCTCTTTAGCTCATTCTACAAGTTATCTATAGGATTGGGGTCTGGAACCAAGATGACCACGTAAGGTTATTTTTATTTTTCTGGAATGGATTTCTGTGTTGTTTGGTTATATTTCGCATGGTTATCTGCCGTAAAGATCAAATAAGACATCAGTTTAAAACTTCTGCTACAGCCCACTGTTTAATTGAAAAAGTCCTGGTATTAATGTTCTGCAAATTTTAATTGACTGTTGAGACCTACAGAGAGGACAAAGGCTTCACCTCATCTGAACACAGTTCTAGTTTTAGGCCTTGTTGATGTTTTGGAATCACTAAACGGTTTTGCTTGTGGTTGACTGAATGGTAAGGCTCCGTGTAACGTTATAACCTCAAGGAAACAGAAAATCATGGAATCCAATGGTCCAATGGTAAAGTTGGCTCCTGCTTAGCGCTTACAAGAAACTCTGACATCTGGCACTGACATGTATTTCACTGTTTGTCCTCTGTGTCTCTGTGTTGCCCTGTGATTGACTAGCAGCCAGTCCAGGGTGAACTCTACCAGTGATTGCTAAGATGGGCACCAACCCCACAGGGATAAGCGGGTAAAGACAATGGGTGGACGGAGTTCTTCCGCTGTGAGCTATATAAAGATTTCCCATTTAGGCATTGCTTGTTACCAAACTACATGACAAACGGGTTGATGACCCAGGTGCCCACGAGGGTCTCTGTCACTCATGACAGCTTGAGAACTGGGTAGTGGTTACGCTGTCACTTGAAATGACCACATATTCTTCCCCCGCTTCCCCTCCTACTGCCGTTCTCCACGGTCACCGTTTTACAGGAATCTGGCTTGCGACGCTGAGCCGCGGTGGCGACTGTGGGGATTTTTTATTTTTTATTTTTTCCCGATAGGAGCTGCAAAACTGTAATCAGTCATTATGTCAGAGACGAGCCCGTGAGCTCCGCTCCAGCTCATTCAGCCAAATAATAAGCAGCAGATAACGGCACTGGCATGCAGGCTGCAACGGAGCCCCGCGGGTGAGGAGCTAGAAACCAAGCAGTGGTGAGGGTGAGTGGGGCCGGGAGGGGCTTTATTTTTCATCTCGCGTGCCTACTCAGGGATGCTTGGTAGTGGCTAGATTGTCTTATGTGATGAATTTACAGACACAGTTTTCAGGACTTTTGTGCGTGGAGTGCAAAATCTATTTAAATGAGAGTATATGTGGAAGAGAGGCTCAGGGGTGTAAATTAGTTGCTGGTTTTATGTTTTATTAAGTATTTGTTAGATGTGTCTTCTGAAAACTTGAAACTTGAAGAACTGCGGAACTGGTATAGCTAAGCCATGTTTGCCCACAAAATTTCTTTTGGTCTGAGATCAGAAGTTTTCGAATGCGACACCAACATAGTGACATTTGTTGTCGTTCAGACGTTTGGTAACTGCTTTGGCGGCAGAATAAGAGTCACCAAACTACATGACAAACGAGTCAAATAAATTTATTTTATTTTTAAAATAAATTCCCAATTTTTGCTCCCAATATAGCAAATGGTCACTGTGGGGGAACATACTTTAAATTTAGTTTCATATGTCCACTGAGCATGTGAGTTGACGTCTTTGTCCTCTAGTGCATTTGTAAACTATTTTTTGTGTACTTTTGGAGTAATAGCTGCTTCTTACCCGAGCGGCCTTTCGATCCATGGGGTTCCAGGACTATGAAAAATGACGACCTCTTACAAGCTTCAGCCATCATCTTCACAGACGGCTGGACTTTTTTTTTTAATTGTTAGAGCAGATGGATGTGACACCTTAAGGCATCTGGAAATGGTATCCAAGGATGAACCAGTCATGTGGAGGTGCACAAAAATGTATGCAAATCAAATGGTCTGAATTAAGCAATTAAAGGTTTATAAAGCTATGGCATCATCGCATGCTACTGGTTTATAGGAAAAAGGTAGTGATCTGTGTCAAAAAGTCTTAATTTGAAGAAAATTATAAAAATGTCTTATTGATTATTATTATTTGGACATTTTTGGTAATTCTTACTGATCTCAAACTGATAAAATTAAGTCTCTTTCACTTAACATCAGACAGCGAGGGGAAAAAAAAGGTTTTGTGACTTTTTAATCAGTGCATGCAGCTGGGACTGCATGAGATGAGGAAAAACATGCAGTAATACTGGAGAATGTTGACATAGTGATATGACTTGGAATAAATAAAGAAATAAATAATTAAAATATGTTAATGTCTTTCTGCTTCGGGTTGAGAGCAAACGCAAACCTCAGAAAATTAGTAGAGAGCTTGAGTGCATGCATTATGTGGTGCACGGTGATATTGTGACGTCGATTAAAATTGTGATGTATTGTGCAGCCCTGTGTCTAACCACTGGGCACTAACAATGTTAAAGTTCATACCTGATTCAGTCTTGGCTTAAGCTAAGGAGCTATTTAACAGATTTTAAATGCATCTGGAAGGCATTTGATAAACTTTAGTGCAAGTCTAAGATATTTAATTTATCAAACCTGATCTACATAACTATGCACCGATCAGAGACTTTAAAACACAACCTACGTCTTGACCTTTATTCCGTTTCTGAAACCAGAAAGAAGCTGTTGGCCCACCTTTAAAAAATTAAGCTTAAACCCCCGTAAATGAGTCAAACCTGGACTTAATTATCCCACATTCACTACAGATTATTTAAATCCAGAGTAATGGAAGATTCTTCATCCTCCCCAACAATATCGCCAAAATCCTATCTCATTCTTGTTATTGCGTTACCACTTTTCATCGTCTCTTATGATATGGGTGTGTCATTCAGCTTTGGGTAATGTACTTATAAAAGAAACAGACCCCCTGTTTCTTTTTTCTCAGCTCTGTACCTTCCCCAACCTCCCTCGCAGAGGTTTGTCATTCCATAACAAGGGTCAGAGCCTCCTATTGTCTCTCCTCGGCATTCCCCAGCATGGTGGTATCGACTGACTCTGCTGGGTGAGTGGTGCCATACAACGTCCATACATCATCTGGAAGACAGAGTGACAGACAGTGGGAGCTGAGATGTCAGATCTCTCTCTTCAGGCTACTGACATCCACTCCCTTCCTGTTCCCCACAGTGACACTCCATCTTCTTACTGAGACTGCATTGATAGTTGCGGCCTGCCCACTCCCAGACCCCACCAGCAGCAGCAGCAGCAGCAACAAATGACACCGTCGTGATATAAATTACCCCACGGAGGACGGCACAGGCATAACTTTGCTTCCAGTTGATGCTTTTGGAGCAAACAGCCATACAGATAGAAATGGTATTTAATCATTTACAGACTTATTACAATTGGTTGGCTACTCTATGCATGCAGAGATTGATGGCTAGATTAATCTCATCAAAATGTTAAGCTTTTATAATCTTCTCATGGACCCCTTTTAACCCCCTCATACATAATAAATGCAGCTAAAAAGTCAGGTTCACATAGAGCAAATAGCTCAACAGCGGGGCATTGCTTGTTGCAGTCGAAAACATACGAAAGTGCAACGTGACACTAGACTATGAGCTCATGCAGGTCGGCGTAGGTCGACCTGCGTGACACTTTATGGAATTCCTGCCCGTAATGATTAATAAGGTTGGTGTAGTCACTGCCTTGCAACATATCAGTGGAATGCAGGAGTGAGGCATTTGTCTGCAATCCGGTTTTATTACACCTGCTCCAGCAGTTTCGTCTTTTCTCCGCGTTACACTCCGGTGTTCCACTTTCCCGGCTCCTAGCGTGTGACGGCAGGAGTCCTGTTGTCACCCGTGAACTCTGTGACGCACTTTGCCTCTGTTTTCTTATTTATGCTTTTTTTGGTCGTTCCTGAGCCTCCCCCCCCCAGGCCCCCCTTATGCCCCGTGCTGCTTTAAAACACAGCTGGAGAGTCCCTTACACTCGCAGCGGAGCAGAAATAATGGGTTCAGAAGCTCGGATGCAGCCGTGACTCAGGTAATTTGCTAATTTCTGTCTTCTCGGCTGGTGTTGGCGGTTGTTGGATGGCACAGCTTTCAGGTGTGTAAAAGTGATTTGCACCCTTCATCTCGCCGGGTTAGGACGCGCAGGGGCGTCTTAATGAATTGGAATAACTCTAAAGGTTGATTTATTTCAGAGATTTAGTCCTACAAGTACAACTAAAGTTATTATATAGTTTCAGCACTCAGAGTGATACATTTCAAATATTTATTTCTGCTGGTGGAGGGTGGTTACTTTACAACATGTGTTCAATAAATCGGGGCTGCCTCAGTACACTGTCATCAGCCACAGTGTAGAGGTTGGTGAGGAAGAGGTTGATGAGGAAGCCCAGTTTGCTTTATTAGCAGCCCTCAGCATATTTGCACTGTTGGAGCTGGTATTTATCTTCTTCACAATGCTACGTGGATCCTCTATCGGGTTTCATACAGACCAGTTTATTAGCCAATCCAGCACAGTGATATCATGGTCATTAAATCAGGGATTGGAACTTCTGGTAGTGTGGCTCTGTCCCAAGTAAAGCTGAAAAATGAAATCGTTAAATCCAGAAAGATTGTCGGTAAAAGGAAGTGTTCAACATTTGCTGGTTGTCTGTTGTGCTGACTTTGGAGTTCATAAAAATTGGATTATCTGACTTGCGTCTTCGCCCTTTTTTTCCTTCCACTAAACTTTTGGTTGCTGTCATTTGTTGCAAAGACCTTTTGCAGTTTTCCCTAGTAGGTCTCTGTCTGCTGGACAGCTGTCAAGTTACAAGTCTTATCCATAACTACGTAGGCCACTACATAACATTTCTGCTTTGGATGAATTTTTTATGGATCTTAAGTCGTCCTATTCATATTACCTGGAAAACAGAACTGTTGGATTTACACTTTGTTTTTGGTTTTTTTTCAAAAAAATGAATTGCTAAAATAAATTACCCTTTAGATGTTTACTTACATTCACATATTGGCAAGAAAAAGCAGATTGTGCTTTACTTTCTGTTCCCTTTGGCAAATCAAGTTGGGATTTTACAACAATTAAAATCTTACCTCTTGCATCCCCTATGTTTGTGTTTTCTTTTTTGCAGCTGCATTGCACTCATTCACAGCAAACATTTTTCTTACGTAACTGTATAGTTGTGGGTAAATCAACCTTCTGTTTAGACAGCCTGAGCTCTGCTTAAGGGATTCCATAACAATCCCAAGAGAAGCCCTTTTCCTCAAGCTGACGGGGAAAATTGGGATTGGAAAGTCTGTTGAAGCCACTTTTAATTATACTGGAAGCGAAGGTTGAAACTTAGCAGGAATGAAGTGCTTTTCGTGCATTGATTTTTCGTTGCATCTGCGAATGCCTGGAAAAGAGGAAGAGACGGATGCAAACTTTTTTTTCTTTTTTTTTTGCGCTGCATTGCAGGCTAAAAGATGCTATCTTTTTATTTTTGTGTTTCTGTTTTCCTTCTAATACAATGAGGACATCCATATTAAAACATGCTTCTCATCTAATTAGGAAATGCCACTAAAAATGAAAATGGAGCAGAGCCAGGTCTGGAAAGGAGCCATGCAAGCACTTTGTTTTGATGGAGTTTTGATGGTTTTTGTTATTCATTGTGACGTCTGAGTAACTTTGGCCGGTCATCCTTGGGGCATCTTGCGATGCGAGTGAGGAGGTGTGACAAAGCGCGGCGGAACAGATCATCCTGTGCTCGTCCTGCAGGTCTTAGCTGTGGATTCAGACCAAATTCCTGTTTTGCCACAATCTTAAGCCTCTATTCTGGCAAATTGTCACCCTCACCTGGTTATTAGAGACTGGCCGTCACCTCGAAGGCCTGCAGGAGATCCGTCTTGCCTCTTCTCGTGCGGATGATTCCGGACTACAGAAAGAGAGAAAAAAAAGACGAGTTGCTTAAAAATAAAAAGACGGCGGCTCTGCTTTTGTTTCTCCGCTTTCAAGATTACGGTTCCTCCTGGTTTCCTGACGAGATGAACTGACCCCGAGCTTTGCACAATCACACCAGCAGATGCAATAATTCGTCATGCACAAGAAACCACTCTCTGCCAGCCATCTGTTTCTGTGCGTCTGCCACTGTACTGTAACAGTTTGAGATCTTTCATCCATTCACAGCAATGCTTTTTCAAATATCCTCACCTGATTAAAAAAAAAGCAAAACAAAATGAAATGCCTCGCAAAACCTTTTCAGATTTTGTTGTGTTGCAAACAAAATCTTCAATGTGTTTTATTAGAGTTTTTGTGGACACTACCGTCTACTTATTGTGAACTAAATAGAAAAAAAAAATAACACAGGGAGTGTGGCGTGGCTCCTTTGCTTTAAAGCAGTGTTTCTCAATTATTATTTATGCTAGTAGTATAAACTAGTCTTCAAATGTGACTTTGTATTTTGTAATATTCTTTACTTTTAAACTTTATTCTTGTATTTGAAAAAACAAAACCTCTTAGTCTGACCATAAAGCTCCGTCGCACTTTCTTTACTAACCTCTGCCACCATTTTTCATTTCACTTCTCCTTCTCTCCTCCATGGAGGCAGATATACTTCAAAACATCCTCGCTTGTATCCTCAGCTCCACCTGTGTGTCTGTGTAGGCTACTTCTTCTACTGGCTTGAACAGGCAGCCTGTTGATTAATCCGAACACCGCGGCCACCTAGTGACCGGAGGCTTATCTATCTGTCAAGCGTGATTAAAGACATTTATGAAGTCCTGCTTGTCGTAAACATTTACATGTAGGGCAAAGTACCTACATGTAGATGTTCTATAGCCATGCCACAGAGTTAAAACTTCTCAGCATTCGTTCAACGATCAAATTAATGGATTTGTTGAAGCACAGTCGCATAGGAAATTTCCAGGAGACTGCCTTTGAGGTCAGAAGTTTGAGACCCCAGTTAGAGTCTGCAAAAGACTTGAGGCCGGGACGGAGGTTCACCTCCCAACAGGACAATGACTCTAAAAAATACAGCCAGAACAGCAATGGAGTAGTTTGGATCAAAGCTTCCTGTGATCTAATAGACTCCTCTGTTAGTGGTCCAAGTCAGTGAGTCCAACCGAGACTTAAACCTATGCTCACTCACTATACGATCTGGACGAGCTAGAGACATTTTAAATGAAGAATTTAAAACCATGTACCATTTTCTTTCCATTAACAATTATGCACTCAGTGGCTACTTTTCAGGGGAATATACGCGCTTGAAATCTTAGCTCCGACTTGCAGATGACCCGTGTAACAAAATCCACAAAATGTGCAGTGCAGACAATCAATATATTTTGTAGGAGTTCCTGAAAGGTTTACTATTGAGAGTCCTGATATTGTCTTACCTCAACTGGACAGCCAGAATGAATTATTATGCTTAGTTAAATGCACTGGACCCCCAAGTTGGTAAAAGGCGAGAATGTCGCAGGGATCAAATTTCCTGCTTTGGGGGCCGATTGCAAAATTAGGAACCTTCTCTTCATTTCTCAGCATCAGCAGAAAAATAAAATTAGGAATTAATATGAAATGGATTCGGATGGTAATATGATCACTAAAGGAGAACCTGTTTTCTCCCCTGATTAATATCCGTAAAGAGCCTTAACATAAATTCTGTTTTTTTGTTTTTTTCTTCTTCTTTTTTTTGCAGTATTTTTAACTGAAACTGGGAAATGTGAAATTAAAATGTAAATACATTTATTCAGTAATTTAACAAAACCGTTTGCGACACAATTATTGCTACTCCCACAGTCGGTACTTTTTACAATTTGTACAATCCTGATTTACTAATAGAGCCAGACATGAGTTTTCTATTACATTCTAAAGACTGGAGAAGGCAGAGAGAAATCTTTGACCATTTCTATTTTATTTTATTTTTTTTACAATCTCTCAAGAATCCTCTTGAGTTCTGCTCTCTTCTCTGCAGTATTTTTTTTTTTAGTATTTACCAGATGTGGGACTAAGTCTGGGTCAAAATTAAAGTAAAAGCATGAAAGCTTTTAATTTTGAGTTTTAAACAAGTGATTTTACCACATTGTAATCTGTTCAGAGTAATATGTTTTAAATGGGTTTGAAAGGTGTTACTGTGTTGGTTAGTACAAATGACAACTAAGTCACACAAACGAAAAGAAATTCAATAAATTTAGGATGTAATGAGCAAACTGATCCATAGTAAAAATTATTTGGACCTGATAAAATAATTTTAAAAAAATCATGTTGACCAACTGCAACAGTTATAGACCTGCTTTTACAACATTATGAGTAACATCAGCTGATAAAAATAACTCAAACTATTCATACAACTGTATAAAAAAGGAAATCACATTTACTTTCTACCAGATTGGATGCACTTGCTATATTGTGGTTCAGGCTCAAACAGTGTAAATCTTGCACCTACACTTTGGAACTTGTGACTTTCAAGTCGCCATTATTAAATTAACAAGCACACAAAAAAACATTAACATTAAGCATATGTTAGTTCCATTATTAGCTTTCCTTTGTCGTTCTTTGTGTACGTTTGATTGTCAAAACATAGTTGGTTGTCGATTCTGTTTTTTGTATCCTTCCATTTCTCTAATTCAACTGCATTTTTAGAACACCTTGTAGTTTGTGCAAGCAAATGAAATTATATAAAATAAAAAATAAAATTCCCTTCTCACCCTC
>NW_006800096.1:650400-715528 GCF_000485575.1 Poecilia formosa
TGCTTTCTACCTCACAGTATTTTCGCACTGGGTCCTTCGCCCAACACAGTGGCCAAACATTTATGGCAGCTCTTGTATCAACTTGATGTTGATACAACTGCTTCATCTTCTAGAGGCTCAAAATGAAGAATTGGTCTGAGACATGTGGAGGTATAGCTAACTGAAAGCAGCTTAACATTATGGAACAGAGCTATGCTGTATCCCTCCTGCTGCTGTTTTTTTTTTTTAATCCCCCCCTCCCTAACTTTTGCACACTAACCGAACAAAGGACATGCTCTCTCTACCACCATTAGAGTATTTGCTGCTGTCATTGGATGCAGAAGAAAACGGCAAAATAGATGCAGCATGCTTGGTGCAGTAATATGGGGAAGGATTATTGGCAAATGGCGGGTGAGCCCAGCAGGCTGGATCCCGTGGCTGGCGTGGTTCCATGGTTGCGTGTCAAGTTTTTTTTTTTTTTTTTTTTCCCCCAAACTAAATGAAGTCATAAGTGATTGGTGTGAAAGTCCAACTCAAGTCCAGAGGTTTTGTTTTGATTTTTGTCAAGTATAAAGTCGTAAAAGTTACGAGTGTGACTCGATGGTAAGTCGCATGAACTCCATCCCTGTGGATATTTACTTAGATGTACATAGAAACAGGTTGATTTTGTGTCTTGTGAATCATTTCTATCTTGATTTGACCGTTTTGGATCCCTTTGCTACCGACAACCCACTTGTATTTATGAGTTTAACAGATTGACAGGTTTTCCAGTTGACCGTATCTAAAACATTAACACACACACTTTTTTTTTTCTTTTTTACACCCTAAACAAATGTATATATAACTTAAATTAAATTTCACATTTTTTTTTACTCCATTTCTGTAGTTTTGTGTTTGTCACTGGTTTGGAATGGACTCTAGGCTATTCTTTCAAAATGCTGAATGATAAAACAATAGCTTTATCATTCAACATGATAAAGCTATCATGCTGAAAGAATCGAGGGTAATTCAAAAATTACCTTCGATTGACTTAACACCAACTAAAAACATCATAATCAAACATTCAAGCAAGATAAAACTTACACTCTTAAATACATACGTCTCCCATCAAGGAACTTGTATCACACTGTTTTTACACTTTTATTTAATGCTCCAACTGTCGACATGTGGGAGCTTAGCAAAAATTATGCAGCTTCAATAAAATATGTATTTATTTCAAAGCTTTGAGGCATCTCTGCAGAGATGAGGGGTTACAGCTCATGTCACCAGTTCGAAAGCAAGTGCAGCACCTTGCTGCTAGTCATTGTCCCCCAATGTTAGCTGCCTCATCTCTGCCGGCCCGCAAGACGTCAGGAGTGGGATTTGGTTTGGCTTTAGAGGTGAATATCTGTGTGCAGCTTCACGTTTATAGACATCTTGTTCTATACACAGCCCTTTTGCTCTCGTTCAAGCTTTTCTTTGATCCTTTTCTGATTCTGCCTCTTTTTTTTTCCATTCCTGTTCAGCTCAGTCACGTTTGCTCATTGCAGGTGACCTGATGAGAACATTGTCCTTATCTCCCGCTGAGCTGAAGAATTGAACTTGTTTCCAAACCCCATAAGAATGCAGTCGATTGTCACATTGCTCCCACAGAAGCCGCCAAAATGGCAATTCTTTCCAAAGACGAAAAGATGCCTATCATCCTTTTCTGAGTTTTCTTTTTCTTCCGCTTGGGGGCTATGTGTTTAAATATTCTTCTACAAATGTGATTTAGTAGGCGGAGAGCTTTGGGACTTTGAGGTCGCAGCAGACGAGACCTCGGTGTGTTGTAAGCGGCAACAGCATATGTAGGTTAAGGTTATCACAGGCAGACGTAAGGGACCTTCCTGGAGGAACGGTGCGGATTCAAGGGTTTAGTCTTCAAAAAGACAAGATATAGAAAGAAAAAAAAACATTAAAATTTTTCCCCATTATTCCACAAAATTCTTTCCCTTAGATGCAACTGAGCAGATTTTGTGCATCCCTACTGCGTTATGGCATCTAATTTATAGTAGTTGTTTTCCGTCTGCTCTTATTTCCACCAAGACAATGTTCATCGTGGATTCAATTACCTCTTCTGATTCAGAGGAGGCTCGTTCAGAGCCGTGTTGCTCTCAGATGGTGCGTTATCGTACCCCGTAGATTTATGTCAGAGCTCAATGAATGATGGCTGTGCAATTTTCTGCATGAAAAGCAGTGCTGTGGGGACTGTGTGTGTGTGTTTCTAAGCTCTTGTCAGCTGTGTGGTAAAGATGTATGGGCCTTACTGTGTGTTCTTTTTTTTTTTCCCCCATTTACTGACCAATGTTGAGGCCTGTCACTATAGCTTTTCTGTTGCTGAGGCTTGCCATGAGAATTTTGTTGGTGTTTCCTTTTTATGGATCTGTTTTTGAGGTGATGATTCAGTGACTTTCTGAAGGCATTTTCTCAGCGGGTACATCACAGAAACTTGTCAGAGGAAAGGCTGCTAATTTAACTGATGAATGAATTGAAGAATCATATAAATGGTCACTTCGTTGGCCTCAAGAGTCGGGCCTTAGAAATTTGTCAAATCAATTTGATATGCCACTTTAAAATAAATAAATAAAAACTTCTGATTTGGGAAACAGGATGGATTTGGAAAAAAACTAAAATGACAACACATGACTTCATTTTAGTTGTCAGAAGGGAATTTGATTTCAGATTTTCAGTAAATAGAAGGAAATTCAAAATGGGAAAACATGCTATTTATATAATTGATTCTCCATCCGTCCATCTATTTTGAAATTTCCACTTTTGTATTCAAATTAAAAAACAAAAAAAAAAAATGTCTACTGCTGATTACTCCGGAAGCAGGTGCCTGGAAAACAATGGCATTTTGGGTCCATGTGCCAAAGTGTTTCATATTTTGTCCTACATAATCTCTGTTTTTGACTACCCGACTATGAAGACCTGCAGGTCCGCAGTAAACCATTCGGCCAAAGTTATCTCGGCTGAATCTTTCTGCAGTGGAAGCTGTTGACAACCTCGATCCGTGCTTGTAGACGGCTACCTAGCATGAGGTTACGCAGCCCATTACTGTTGCAGCAGTCATGGCTCTGTCTTTCTTTGTAGTCCCAGTGAAAGGTTGATGTGCCCTGAGATGACCGGCCCCTCCTCACAGGGGTCCTGTGATATCTTGGTTGTCTCCTTCCAGGCCTGAATGGGCACATTGTGCCGCTGTCTGCCTGCTGCTGTTCTGTACACTGCTGCACACACCTGTCAAGCTATGTCCGCGGCGCCTTGGGTGTTGAGATACACCAGAGCCCTTACACACACACACACACACACACACACACGCACACGCACGCACCTAAAAGCAGTCCGATATGAACAAATAAGCGCTCGGTTACATGAACCATATGCAAAGACACGGATGTATATACACGAGAAGTGCACAACTGAATCTTATGTAAACGCATGTAGATACTCTCACACAAAGACTGAAATTCATTGAAAACACATCTCTGCGTTTGCTCATGCCAAAGTTATATTCAGCGTGCAGGCTGGACCCCAGAACTCGGGAGAGGGTCAAGTTCCATTCTTGACGTGGTGGGGGTGGTGTGAGTGGGAGGCAAGGGCACCAAAGGTTGGCTGGGGTGCACACGCTAGCACATGGGAACACATTTCAGGAGTAAACTACCGGTAACTTGATATACGTTCTCAATCAGTTACAGATTTTTGGAGCAGAGGAAGCCTGTTGAATGGCATAGTTAGTCTCACACAATTAGACCCAGCTAAGAGGACATTTTTCAACAGCTGTTTTCGTGATTGATCAGCTCAGTGGAGCTCAGACAGAATTAGAGGCGTCACTTTTGACTTTGGACAATTTATCATCATTTTCTCTTGTTTTCTAGACCAGTAAGTTAAAAGTAATGAGTTACTGATTGGGCATTGCAAAAATGAATAAATAAATGATCTGCAGCCCTACATCATTTAAATAGGCAAACAAAATATTTGTCTTTTAAGTCTTGGCAATATCTTTTTTTTTTTGTGTTATACATTTGATCTAGTACTTGCTGTTGGCATTGCATTGCCACTTCTAATCTGTGCTCCTTGACCTTTTGATTTAGCTTGAAGATAAAAAGTAGTTTGTAATCACATTATTCAAATGTATTTTGTATGAAGTCCTACAATTGTTTCCCTAGGCTCAGTGAAAACAGGAGGCATTGTCCTTGATTTCTTGCTTCACTTGAGTACATCCTCTCATTGCCGTTGAGTGTTCTCCTGTGGCCTTGTGCTGGGAGCCCTCAACATAATGAGCCTCTACATCAGACTTTATCATCAAAGTAACATGCTAAATGACCATTTGCACATGCACGTGTTAAGCATGCTACTGATGGACCTACGCCTTTTGGTGTCAGTAATACAACGTCCCTGCAGACTCTTGTGCCCTCTTGCAAGGGTGATCGTCGTATTTTGGAGGAGGAGGATTCAAATAACGATGCCTATAGTCGAGATGGTGGTCCTCTTGAAAAGAAAATATCTCTTTTTAATCATATATTCAATAGATATTTTATTAGAAGCACTCGACTGACAACAGGCTGCGCGTTTGCCTGACACCTGGTGGCTTTGTGCTTACAAGGCAACCTCTATGTCTAGTTACCTTCTCTCGTTGTGATCAAGTGGGAAGTATCAGCTCTTTTAGGCCAGCATTGAGGTTGTATGGCTAATTTTGACTGTTGGTTTCTCCAGCTGCTGCCTGTAAGTTGTAACAATGCTGTTCCTATTCTGGTTGCAAGACTTACACCCTCTTGTTCCCTCTTGTAAATAATTTACAAGCCATTTGGCTAGTTTTAGCTAGTTTCTATGTGTTTTTAAATAGAATCAAAATCAGATCATTCTGCTTGACTCTTTTACTGTTTTTGTCAGTGAGAATGGTGTTGTTCTTTGTAAGCACAAAGGCTTTAAAACTTTGGCTTAGCAATTATACAAATACACAATGTTTACATGAATAAGCAAGCCCTTGAGCTTGCATGCATTTAGGTCTGCGAATGCATCAATGCAAATGTTTTCTACCCCTTTTGTCTGCGAAGCGATGTTTTGTAATCCCAATACAAATCTGCAATAGAAAAAAAATCCTATCCAACATGTGTATACCTTTCTAATCCAGGCATAGTTTTAAGCATAGTTGCATAAAATGTCTTGTAGTGGTCTTCTTGTACAATAACATTTTTAGGATGTTAACTATGTGGGGTAAAACAAAAAAAAAAGTACGGAAAATAATTTCTAATGGAATAAACAGGCTGAGACTACCTTATAAGGAAGACGCAGAACCTACATCATCTTTCAGCAGTTGTCACCAAGCTCAGTCAATTGTATTTCCTTCAAAGAATTTAATGTGACCCTTGGGTATAGGGATGCTGTCCGTGCATTATAATTGCTGCCCCTTGACTTTAGTCCGCAGAGCTCTCTGATTACTTGAGCGATCATTGCAGTGTGGACTTGTGTTGGAAACTCGCCCTTCATGACCAAGGGCCTTATTGGTTTCCCACAGAGACGCATATTTTTTTTCACTTGCAACATTGAAAAAGAAAATAGTAACTTCTACACAAAATCATGGTACTGATATTGTCAAGCTTATTGAGGCGCTTGCCTTTATTGACATTGTAGTCCTAATACTTAGAAATCACAATAGATTCGATCCATGCAGACGGACTGTTTTCAACGTTTTAGGAATGCGTTTGTTGAACTAAGTGGCTCACAGGGTGAATGCTAAATTATTCCAAAAGTACTTTGTTAGGTTGAGACCAGGACTCTCTGGAGATGAATTAAACACCTCAACATGTTATTGTCCATTGCACTATGGACAATGGACAAATGGTGCAAAAGGAAATGCTCTTATGCTGTCATAAGAGCATAACTGTGCTCTTATGACATAGAGCACAGTTATGTCTGAACTAGAAGGGGCCATTCTCAAGTTGTTCCACATTGTCTGGAGCATGTAATTGTCGGATGGTCATTGAATTCCTTTAGTACGCAATGACGCCGCCTCCGCCAAACTCTACATTTTGCGTAATGCAAGTGCGGGGTCTAACGACAACCTCCACACAATAACCGTCGTTGAAGCTCAACACATGTCTCTGCTGCTCCAGAATGCAGCATCGCCATGCTTTACACAACTACATCCAACACCTTCGGCCTCGAAGCTCTGCGTGTTTTCCTTGAACTAGAACGCCGCACACAGTTTGAAGATCTTTAATTATTGACTCTGCAGACGGTTGGTGACTTCAGTGGATCAAAGGATGTTTAGAAATGAGGAAAAATCGCAACTGAATTTCCTTTTGCAAATCTGTGTACCACAGTGGTTTTCAGTTTGCTCCTAGGACTGACCCGTTCTTTTGCAAATGTCTGCACAATCTGAATTCCTACCATGCTCTTACACACCTGTATCTATGGAAGTGATCAATTAGTCAATAATCGGAGGATGTAAAGTTTACCTAAGAGTGTAAACAAAGTCTTTGACTCCTGATAAGAGATTGGCCTCTGAGTGCAGCTCATTTTGAAGTCTTCCCACTCTTAGCAATAGCTGGCAGTTAATGAATGAGTTTAACCTGACAAGAATGTAGGTTACCGACGTCTGCCACCAATTTCAGTGGGTTTTCTGTTCATTAGCCATATCTCCCTTGCCTTTGGCCCCAGCATGAACATGTCGACTTGTCAGTTACAGTGTCACAACCACAGGGTCATTTAATTTAGAGCCCCGCTCCGCCGATTAGGGCTTTTGTTGTGAGTGGCTGCGACTACTGTAATGCGGGTGTTTGGGTCAGCGACGGGCACAATGGTTTTGTTACTCTCGCTGACTTCCTCACTATTGCCTCTCCCGCTCTTTCTCAGCACATTTTCCACTTGGTTGATAAAATAAGCCACTCTTTGATGAGCTTTCAGCGGGCCACGGCGCTCTGCCGCGGTAAACGCTTTCATAAAGACACACCACACACTGTCAACTCGGATCAGTCATACAGTGGCAGCGGCTGTCCGTTGCTTTCTCATACAGTACGTGCTATTGTCTCCCGACGACAGGATGTTCACATGAAAGTTGGTTTCAAGATGCTTCTTCATATCAAGGCAGGAAAAGCACATTTGTAGTCCAAACCTGTTCATCGTAGGTTTGCCAAATTATGCCCGAGTGCGTTTCATTGTGATTTGTTATGTGCTTAAAAACGGTAAAAAAAATAAAATAAAATAAAATAAAAATTGCCCAGGGCAGAGGCAACTAACAGCTGCAAAGCAAACACGGGTTGCAGAGAAGCAGATGGTGAGTGCTGCCAGTACGGAGATGGAGAGTTCATTTTTGATTTAATCCTGTGTACAACATAAATAGCTTTGGAGTTTGCATTGGTTCCATTTTCCCTTTCCAGCTGCTATATTAAGCAGTGCACTTCTATGAAGCTAAATTTATTTTCTTGTACTGCAAATGCAATGCACAATACTGGCATTAAGTAGGCATAGACCGGCGTAGGATTTGCATTGCAAGCAAACTTGGGAGGAAACATACCATACTTTCTGGTGTTTGCCCAAGGCATTTAGGCTGGGGAGTGGTAGGAGTGTTGTGCAAAGACAAACACTTAAGTATTTTTGTTTTCATTGCTGTCTTTTAATAACAATCATAATAAGCACAGTTGATTGCTGTAATCAGTGTAACAATCGTTAATGCAAGCAAAGTATATTTCAGTTTTGAAGAAATATTTGAATATGTCTTGGATAAGGGAGAAAAAAAAACTTGAAAATGTTCTTTGTCTTCTATGTACTGTATTTATATATCTCTTCATTTCTCTATCATTTTTTATCAGTCTCTGTCCATCCCTTTTTCTCTCTCATCTTTTATCTGATTCTCTCCCTCTCGACCATTCAATCTTTATCCACTGTCTCTTTCTCTTTCTCTATCGAGCTATCGTGCATTTCTTCTCCAAGCTCATTCGTATACAGCCAGATAGTATTTACCCTTCAACAACCAAACCAGGTCAAACCAGGTGTCTGGTGACACAGAGCATGAAGCGTGTGTTTTCATCCAGCTTTTGTCAGGTTTTGGCGTTTCGTAAAAACGCCGAAAGTAGAGGAGCGTCCATGTAGGAATCGAAATGGCTCACGATGTCATCTGGCATCATTTAGATGGGCTAATAATAATGACAATAACTTACTATTTGTAGGGAAAACTACTGTCATAGCAAAAGCAGAAAGATATAAGAAAAAAACCACTCTTTTTTTTTCTGAACTATATTAATTTTAAATGATAATTTTACACAGTGGTACACACACATCAGAAACAAATGTTTGTTTTTAGTAGTCATATTTTTTAATCTATCACCTAAGTCACGATGAGTATGATTCATCACTCCGTTTTGTTTAGCTAAAGATTTTTTTTGTTTTAATTAATCCTTAACATGTGCTTTAGCCCCAAACGGATAACAAAGGGACTTCAGTGCAATATGGACTAAACGCCATCTAAATTTTAGAAAGGGTTTTAGTCAAGTTCTTAAGTTAGCTTGCTAAAGATCTGTTAAGGACAGAGGCAACTGATACGCACCACAAGAAGCAGCAATTTGGGCAGTCACTAGAAAAGAGTAAATGGTAATATAAATGATTATTAAGCACAATAAACTGTTAGCTCCATTGTTTGTCTTTATTTGTAAAATCCACAAAAAGGGGATAGTTATTTCTTCCCTAAAATATTCCTAAAATCTCATCTTGTCTTAAAACAGTAACTTTAATATAGATGCCCATGTATGTGCCAGAGGCCTTTTTTCCGTCAGAAACAGGGTGTATTAAAAAAAGAAAAGTCTGTTTGTACCTTTATATTTAACTTGGTTATTGGTATGCTGCACCTTTAAGAAAACCCCCCCCCCAATAAAAACACAAACTGAATGGCTCTGCTTCAGTTACTTTGGCGTGGCTTTCCAAACAGCTGACCTTGTCTTTCTGACTAGCAAAAGAAAAGTGTAGGAGTGTCTGTGAGTGAACAGGAACAAGTAGGGGAGGGGAAGCACGGTGCAACTCTGTGGGTTCATGCAGTCAGATAGATCAGGTCATTGCTTTCACAGAGAAATTCACTTTTTTTTTCTTCCTGTATGATAAAAGATTGTACAACTTTTCTCGGTTTTAAAATTACAACTTTTTAAAAACTTGGCACACCTTGATGCCCGGTGCTAATGAAACATGTGGCTGCTTTAAGAGTACATAATCATTAGCACATACACTTGGCAACCAAAGTTAATAAAATTTCTACAGAAAAAAAAAGAAGAAGCACAAAGATGGTGAATAATTTCCAGCAGTAAAATTAGGTCTTCTGTTTCACACTCGTGACCTTGTGCTTATGTTCTGCTGTTCCTTTGTCTTTTGTTCTCTTTCTTATCCGTCAGAAGAGAATATCACAACGTAAACATTCTTGTTTTCTTTTCTGAGCTGGTAAAAACACTGATCTACTCATTGTACAGTATCATTTTCAGCAGTTCATTCACTGCTGTTTTAGATAAACAATTTCAAATTCTTAAAGTGCTTTACATGTTTTTTTTTTTTTTTTTTGACAAAACATTAATTGACAAGACCTCGAGTTCTCGCTCAATCATCTTTTCACTAATTTGTCATGTAGACAAATTGAGATGACTAAGGTGGATAATATAATGAAAAAAATGTTCAGTAAAATGACAGGTAGATTATATAGGTATACACTTTTTTTAATTTTTTTTTTTTAGTTTTGCTGGAATTAACATTTTTAATGACAATGAAATCCTAACTCTACCATATAAGAAAAAGCATAAGTGCACGCGGCATTGTTAGAAATGGTGTCCTCTGCAGCGTAGCCACACACTAAGCACCATCCAGCCTACTATAACCACAATGAATCACATTTGGAGTGTGAAATCAAATTTGGGTGCAAGAATGTGGCAGTGAATGCTGGAGAGTCATGCTACGTTTCATCACTTTGTAATTTAGAAGGCACTTCTTTCGACAAGGGAGCTGAAAAACTGAGTGGAGTGGATAATGTGACAAAGAAAAGGAGCCAGTTTTCCATGTGTTGCGACACACGGTGCCGGCTCTCGCACTCATGCTTTTCAGCAGGGGGACGATTGTTCACTTTGAGCTTTCTAGTGATCCTGGATAGCTTGCTTGGCGGTCCAAAACACACCCACAAGGTAAAAGGAGAAAAAAAAAAGAACTCACATTCCAGTCTAATTTAAATGGTCGCATATCTTTAGCAGGCAGTGAAAAGTTAATGAGATGATGTAAAATTAATCCCACTCTCAGTTTTGCTTCATAATGGAATCTCAGATGGCCTGTGCTTTTTTTTTTTTTTTCCTCCTCCCTACAATTTCAAGTGGCCTTTTGAAGGGGGAGTTTAATTCAAACCCCTAAAATGTCAGTATGTTGAGGCGTGCAAATAAGGCAACTCTTTATGCCTTCTATAAAGGTCCAGGAGAAAATGTGTTTTTAACAGAAACAATTAAGATTCAGATCTTTCACGCTACCCGTCCATTTCCCCACTCTTTAACATTTTCATAAATGTTAATTTAGTCATTAGGTAATAGACGTATACTACTGATATGAAAAACCTGGGCTGGCTATGGTTGACCACCGTCAGATGATTGTGGACAGGCATCTGCGAATTCATGAAGTTGTCACCTAGATCCAATGCTAATGGCTCAAACCTTCTTCCGCTGGACTTGTAATGCGATCTTGTGGCATAAACAATGCTTCAAACCATTTGTCTCTGTGTGAGACGAAAGCATTATGTAAGAATGTATTCTTCTGAAAGAGAAAGCGGATCCCCAACGATCTCCTCTACAGTTTCCAGTCACCTGCATCCCCATTCATGAAATCTAAACACTTTGTCCAGTAAAAACCTGAACTAAGTTCTCATATTGGCTGCAGATTTTTCATAACACAATCTATTAATGTGCTTTTATTTTATGCACGTTCGTATTTACGCCTGTTGAAAAGGATATATGTAACAGATGTGGATGTCGCTGAATTTGTTTGGAAACACTTTGGATTTAGTAAGTGTTCCCATGATCTCTACGTTGTGTAAAACATCTATCCAGTATCCCGTATTATTTATTTTCATCACAAAAAAAAAAGCTGTCACTGTAACAATCAGTATGTTCTGTTACTTTAACAGCAGTAGAAATACTCTTTGCTTCATGTGACATCATGTCGTTTCTCATTTGTATTTTTTCTGTCACAGTTGTAATATTTTGGAAGTGTAGCATTTTATTTTTATTTTTATTTTTTTATTAAAGATGATTTAAGTGTGAGAATTTTGTGCCTCATTCTTATGAAGATACCCATTTCCCACACCCCGTAACCCAAAAATTACAAACTCTGTGAAGAAGAAATCTGGACAATGTGGTTTTACTTGCTACACTTATTACTTACTAGAACCACACATAACCAAGCTTTAGAAAAACAAAATGACAAAGGATAACAAAAGAAACAAACTGGAATGCCCCTTAACTGTGAATCCTAGTTGGAAGGCTGTGTGGCCAAATGATGTCATTCTGGTTCATCCATGCCTTGTGTTTCTGAGCTGCTTTATATCTTTAAACAGAACATTCTAGCAGTAATTGTTCAAGAATGCCTTGGGCAGTGGGACTTCCTGCTATGCATTTCTCTCATCCAAAAGCCTTTGATATTTTGGAAGCTTCAGTTCCGGACTACCGCCAGTGCGTTAACACCAGTGATTACGCGAGAACAGTACATTTTGGTTTTGAGATGCACTGTGCTCAGCGAGGAAATCCAACATTGAGTAAGAGGTAAACTTGCGGCATTAAACGTTTACTCCGTCTCCACATCTGCCGGAAAACGCCAAAGCAGACAACAAAGGCCACCAAAGTGCGGCGTATGATTTTTCCTTCGCCGTTGTCTGGGAGTCTCTTTGTTTGTGCGACAGTTTGCGGTTTGAATTGTTGCAATATGGTGCGAGCGGGTTCCTTTCCAAACAATCTCAGGCCTGGAAAATAATTGGCAGATGCTCTGTTGACCAAACCAGCTTCAGCATTTTGAGCCGAGTTGACCTATAGCACCTGCATCCACTGCCAGAGTCTTAAATTTGATCAAACATAATGAAGAACAGATTTGATGAAGCACGGCTCTGGCAGCCCAATTGGAAGCCAAGATTAGTTTGCCATTTTGCCCAGATGATATTTAGAAATTGGCACAAAGATTCAGATTATTATTTTTTTCCTATTCTTCGGTAGCGTCTTTACTCGGTTTGGAAAAAACATAGATTGAAAATATTTTCCTGTTTTTGAGGAGTGACTCGTTCGATTTCAGTCCTGCCAATAAATGGCGCAGATTGTGGAATGCCGCTGATCCTGCTGAATTATCTTCTGATTTTTTTTAATGTTTCATGACAGACTTCACAAACACAGGCTCATTTAAATAAATCTCAATTTGACCGAAAAGTTAATTTATTTCAGTAATTCGTTTCGAAAATTGCTACTAATGTAGATTAATTACACACACAGGCTGGTATCTCTAACTTTTTATTTTTTGTGTTCATTTTCATGATTATCACTAACATCTAATGAGAAACCTCAATCCTGTTTCTCAGAAAATTTGAATATCTCACAAAACCAATAAAAGAGTCTGTTCTTTCAATACAATAATGTCATCTGCATAATCGTGGAGAAGACTGCTGACGCAACGGGTAACCAGCAGACTGTCATGAACACCTTTCCCACAGAGAGTGATCAACAAAAGGTTTTTTCAAAGCGCTGTCCATGGATGTTAATGTAAAATTGGGTAGAAGGAAAAAGGGGAGTAGAGCACAGACAACAGGAATATTGGACTCAATTAAACGCAACATACTGACAAGTAATTTTACATGTTTGGCCAAATCATCAGTGACTTTACAAGTGAAAAATTAGTTTTTGTTTGGAAAGAGTACTCGGGGCCACTGACCCTCAGTCCTTGAATTTTCTTAGCATAGTTACGTCCACTCGGACCACCTGGTTCAGGCGTGGCTTAAATGAGTCCAGCTGCAATCCACACTGTGTGGATTTTCCCTAAACTTTGCTCGTCAAGACTACAGGTATTTCTGACACTCGTGCGTCTTTTTCAGTACTTTTTCCCCACCGCTCGGATTTCCATGATTTTATTGCCAAGTAAGCAGTCTTGCAATTAAAAATCCACATTTTATTGGTCGTATGCAATGTTATAATTTGTTCTTATTTTCAGTAAGTAAATCCGTGGAACCCATCTTTGTAAAACGTTTGCTTTTTAAAAGAAATTACTGAATAAAATTTAGATTTTGGTATTTATTCCGATTCGCATGCAGCTTGGAGTTAGTCGAACGTTCTGTTAGGCAGGAATTTAAAACAAGAGCCTGTGTTAATTAGCATAATATACCAAACTACCAATAAATCCCTTTAATTTTTTTATCAAAACCATAATCTTCCTCGGACACCTCATTGACGGAAGCTTTGGCGCTCAGCAGTTTTATGATTGCATGCAAGATCCGATTCGAAACCATGCCAAGGCACCACAATTGCAGAGGCGAAGAAGAAATGGGGGGNTCCCCATTATTCCACAAAATTCTTTCCCTTAGATGCAACTGAGCAGATTTTGTGCATCCCTACTGCGTTATGGCATCTAATTTATAGTAGTTGTTTTCCGTCTGCTCTTATTTCCACCAAGACAATGTTCATCGTGGATTCAATTACCTCTTCTGATTCAGAGGAGGCTCGTTCAGAGCCGTGTTGCTCTCAGATGGTGCGTTATCGTACCCCGTAGATTTATGTCAGAGCTCAATGAATGATGGCTGTGCAATTTTCTGCATGAAAAGCAGTGCTGTGGGGACTGTGTGTGTGTGTTTCTAAGCTCTTGTCAGCTGTGTGGTAAAGATGTATGGGCCTTACTGTGTGTTCTTTTTTTTTTTCCCCCATTTACTGACCAATGTTGAGGCCTGTCACTATAGCTTTTCTGTTGCTGAGGCTTGCCATGAGAATTTTGTTGGTGTTTCCTTTTTATGGATCTGTTTTTGAGGTGATGATTCAGTGACTTTCTGAAGGCATTTTCTCAGCGGGTACATCACAGAAACTTGTCAGAGGAAAGGCTGCTAATTTAACTGATGAATGAATTGAAGAATCATATAAATGGTCACTTCGTTGGCCTCAAGAGTCGGGCCTTAGAAATTTGTCAAATCAATTTGATATGCCACTTTAAAATAAATAAATAAAAACTTCTGATTTGGGAAACAGGATGGATTTGGAAAAAAACTAAAATGACAACACATGACTTCATTTTAGTTGTCAGAAGGGAATTTGATTTCAGATTTTCAGTAAATAGAAGGAAATTCAAAATGGGAAAACATGCTATTTATAGAATTGGTTCTCCAGCCGTCCATCTATTTTGAAATTTCCACTTTTGTATTCAAATTAAAAAACAAAAAAAAAAAATGTCTACTGCTGATTACTCCGGAAGCAGGTGCCTGGAAAACAATGGCATTTTGGGTCCATGTGCCAAAGTGTTTCATATTTTGTCCTACATAATCTCTGTTTTTGACTACCCGACTATGAAGACCTGCAGGTCCGCAGTAAACCATTCGGCCAAAGTTATCTCGGCTGAATCTTTCTGCAGTGGAAGCTGTTGACAACCTCGATCCGTGCTTGTAGACGGCTACCTAGCATGAGGTTACGCAGCCCATTACTGTTGCAGCAGTCATGGCTCTGTCTTTCTTTGTAGTCCCAGTGAAAGGTTGATGTGCCCTGAGATGACCGGCCCCTCCTCACAGGGGTCCTGTGATATCTTGGTTGTCTCCTTCCAGGCCTGAATGGGCACATTGTGCCGCTGTCTGCCTGCTGCTGTTCTGTACACTGCTGCACACACCTGTCAAGCTATGTCCGCGGCGCCTTGGGTGTTGAGATACACCAGAGCCCTTACACACACACACACACACACACACACACGCACACGCACGCACCTAAAAGCAGTCCGATATGAACAAATAAGCGCTCGGTTACATGAACCATATGCAAAGACACGGATGTATATACACGAGAAGTGCACAACTGAATCTTATGTAAACGCATGTAGATACTCTCACACAAAGACTGAAATTCATTGAAAACACATCTCTGCGTTTGCTCATGCCAAAGTTATATTCAGCGTGCAGGCTGGACCCCAGAACTCGGGAGAGGGTCAAGTTCCATTCTTGACGTGGTGGGGGTGGTGTGAGTGGGAGGCAAGGGCACCAAAGGTTGGCTGGGGTGCACACGCTAGCACATGGGAACACATTTCAGGAGTAAACTACCGGTAACTTGATATACGTTCTCAATCAGTTACAGATTTTTGGAGCAGAGGAAGCCTGTTGAATGGCATAGTTAGTCTCACACAATTAGACCCAGCTAAGAGGACATTTTTCAACAGCTGTTTTCGTGATTGATCAGCTCAGTGGAGCTCAGACAGAATTAGAGGCGTCACTTTTGACTTTGGACAATTTATCATCATTTTCTCTTGTTTTCTAGACCAGTAAGTTAAAAGTAATGAGTTACTGATTGGGCATTGCAAAAATGAATAAATAAATGATCTGCAGCCCTACATCATTTAAATAGGGAAACAAAATATTTGTCTTTTAAGTCTTGGCAATATCTTTTTTTTTTTGTGTTATACATTTGATCTAGTACTTGCTGTTGGCATTGCATTGCCACTTCTAATCTGTGCTCCTTGACCTTTTGATTTAGCTTGAAGATAAAAAGTAGTTTGTAATCACATTATTCAAATGTATTTTGTATGAAGTCCTACAATTGTTTCCCTAGGCTCAGTGAAAACAGGAGGCATTGTCCTTGATTTCTTGCTTCACTTGAGTACATCCTCTCATTGCCGTTGAGTGTTCTCCTGTGGCCTTGTGCTGGGAGCCCTCAACATAATGAGCCTCTACATCAGACTTTATCATCAAAGTAACATGCTAAATGACCATTTGCACATGCACGTGTTAAGCATGCTACTGATGGACCTACGCCTTTTGGTGTCAGTAATACAACGTCCCTGCAGACTCTTGTGCCCTCTTGCAAGGGTGATCGTCGTATTTTGGAGGAGGAGGATTCAAATAACGATGCCTATAGTCGAGATGGTGGTCCTCTTGAAAAGAAAATATCTCTTTTTAATCATATATTCAATAGATATTTTATTAGAAGCACTCGACTGACAACAGGCTGCGCGTTTGCCTGACACCTGGTGGCTTTGTGCTTACAAGGCAACCTCTATGTCTAGTTACCTTCTCTCGTTGTGATCAAGTGGGAAGTATCAGCTCTTTTAGGCCAGCATTGAGGTTGTATGGCTAATTTTGACTGTTGGTTTCTCCAGCTGCTGCCTGTAAGTTGTAACAATGCTGTTCCTATTCTGGTTGCAAGACTTACACCCTCTTGTTCCCTCTTGTAAATAATTTACAAGCCATTTGGCTAGTTTTAGCTAGTTTCTATGTGTTTTTAAATAGAATCAAAATCAGATCATTCTGCTTGACTCTTTTACTGTTTTTGTCAGTGAGAATGGTGTTGTTCTTTGTAAGCACAAAGGCTTTAAAACTTTGGCTTAGCAATTATACAAATACACAATGTTTACATGAATAAGCAAGCCCTTGAGCTTGCATGCATTTAGGTCTGCGAATGCATCAATGCAAATGTTTTCTACCCCTTTTGTCTGCGAAGCGATGTTTTGTAATCCCAATACAAATCTGCAATAGAAAAAAAATCCTATCCAACATGTGTATACCTTTCTAATCCAGGCATAGTTTTAAGCATAGTTGCATAAAATGTCTTGTAGTGGTCTTCTTGTACAATAACATTTTTAGGATGTTAACTATGTGGGGTAAAACAAAAAAAAAAGTACGGAAAATAATTTCTAATGGAATAAACAGGCTGAGACTACCTTATAAGGAAGACGCAGAACCTACATCATCTTTCAGCAGTTGTCACCAAGCTCAGTCAATTGTATTTCCTTCAAAGAATTTAATGTGACCCTTGGGTATAGGGATGCTGTCCGTGCATTATAATTGCTGCCCCTTGACTTTAGTCCGCAGAGCTCTCTGATTACTTGAGCGATCATTGCAGTGTGGACTTGTGTTGGAAACTCGCCCTTCATGACCAAGGGCCTTATTGGTTTCCCACAGAGACGCATATTTTTTTTCACTTGCAACATTGAAAAAGAAAATAGTAACTTCTACACAAAATCATGGTACTGATATTGTCAAGCTTATTGAGGCGCTTGCCTTTATTGACATTGTAGTCCTAATACTTAGAAATCACAATAGATTCGATCCATGCAGACGGACTGTTTTCAACGTTTTAGGAATGCGTTTGTTGAACTAAGTGGCTCACAGGGTGAATGCTAAATTATTCCAAAAGTACTTTGTTAGGTTGAGACCAGGACTCTCTGGAGATGAATTAAACACCTCAACATGTTATTGTCCATTGCACTATGGACAATGGACAAATGGTGCAAAAGGAAATGCTCTTATGCTGTCATAAGAGCATAACTGTGCTCTTATGACATAGAGCACAGTTATGTCTGAACTAGAAGGGGCCATTCTCAAGTTGTTCCACATTGTCTGGAGCATGTAATTGTCGGATGGTCATTGAATTCCTTTAGTACGCAATGACGCCGCCTCCACCAAACTCTACATTTTGCGTAATGCAAGTGTGGGGTCTAACGACAACCTCCACACATTAACCGTCGTTGAAGCTCAACACAGCATGTCTCTGCTGCTCCAGAATGCAGCATCGCCATGCTTTACACAACTACATCCAACACCTTCGGCCTCGAAGCTCTGCGTGTTTTCCTTGAACTAGAACGCCGCACACAGTTTGAAGATCTTTAATTATTGACTCTGCAGACGGTTGGTGACTTCAGTGGATCAAAGGATGTTTAGAAATGAGGAAAAATCGCAACTGAATTTCCTTTTGCAAATCTGTGTACCACAGTGGTTTTCAGTTTGCTCCTAGGACTGACCCGTTCTTTTGCAAATGTCTGCACAATCTGAATTCCTACCATGCTCTTACACACCTGTATCTATGGAAGTGATCAATTAGTCAATAATCGGAGGATGTAAAGTTTACCTAAGAGTGTAAACAAAGTCTTTGACTCCTGATAAGAGATTGGCCTCTGAGTGCAGCTCATTTTGAAGTCTTCCCACTCTTAGCAATAGCTGGCAGTTAATGAATGAGTTTAACCTGACAAGAATGTAGGTTACCGACGTCTGCCACCAATTTCAGTGGGTTTTCTGTTCATTAGCCATATCTCCCTTGCCTTTGGCCCCAGCATGAACATGTCGACTTGTCAGTTACAGTGTCACAACCACAGGGTCATTTAATTTAGAGCCCCGCTCCGCCGATTAGGGCTTTTGTTGTGAGTGGCTGCGACTACTGTAATGCGGGTGTTTGGGTCAGCGACGGGCACAATGGTTTTGTTACTCTCGCTGACTTCCTCACTATTGCCTCTCCCGCTCTTTCTCAGCACATTTTCCACTTGGTTGATAAAATAAGCCACTCTTTGATGAGCTTTCAGCGGGCCACGGCGCTCTGCCGCGGTAAACGCTTTCATAAAGACACACCACACACTGTCAACTCGGATCAGTCATACAGTGGCAGCGGCTGTCCGTTGCTTTCTCATACAGTACGTGCTATTGTCTCCCGACGACAGGATGTTCACATGAAAGTTGGTTTCAAGATGCTTCTTCATATCAAGGCAGGAAAAGCACATTTGTAGTCCAAACCTGTTCATCGTAGGTTTGCCAAATTATGCCCGAGTGCGTTTCATTGTGATTTGTTATGTGCTTAAAAACGGTAAAAAAAATAAAATAAAATAAAATAAAAATTGCCCAGGGCAGAGGCAACTAACAGCTGCAAAGCAAACACGGGTTGCAGAGAAGCAGATGGTGAGTGCTGCCAGTACGGAGATGGAGAGTTCATTTTTGATTTAATCCTGTGTACAACATAAATAGCTTTGGAGTTTGCATTGGTTCCATTTTCCCTTTCCAGCTGCTATATTAAGCAGTGCACTTCTATGAAGCTAAATTTATTTTCTTGTACTGCAAATGCAATGCACAATACTGGCATTAAGTAGGCATAGACCGGCGTAGGATTTGCATTGCAAGCAAACTTGGGAGGAAACATACCATACTTTCTGGTGTTTGCCCAAGGCATTTAGGCTGGGGAGTGGTAGGAGTGTTGTGCAAAGACAAACACTTAAGTATTTTTGTTTTCATTGCTGTCTTTTAATAACAATCATAATAAGCACAGTTGATTGCTGTAATCAGTGTAACAATCGTTAATGCAAGCAAAGTATATTTCAGTTTTGAAGAAATATTTGAATATGTCTTGGATAAGGGAGAAAAAAAAACTTGAAAATGTTCTTTGTCTTCTATGTACTGTATTTATATATCTCTTCATTTCTCTATCATTTTTTATCAGTCTCTGTCCATCCCTTTTTCTCTCTCATCTTTTATCTGATTCTCTCCCTCTCGACCATTCAATCTTTATCCACTGTCTCTTTCTCTTTCTCTATCGAGCTATCGTGCATTTCTTCTCCAAGCTCATTCGTATACAGCCAGATAGTATTTACCCTTCAACAACCAAACCAGGTCAAACCAGGTGTCTGGTGACACAGAGCATGAAGCGTGTGTTTTCATCCAGCTTTTGTCAGGTTTTGGCGTTTCGTAAAAACGCCGAAAGTAGAGGAGCGTCCATGTAGGAATCGAAATGGCTCACGATGTCATCTGGCATCATTTAGATGGGCTAATAATAATGACAATAACTTACTATTTGTAGGGAAAACTACTGTCATAGCAAAAGCAGAAAGATATAAGAAAAAAACCACTCTTTTTTTTTCTGAACTATATTAATTTTAAATGATAATTTTACACAGTGGTACACACACATCAGAAACAAATGTTTGTTTTTAGTAGTCATATTTTTTAATCTATCACCTAAGTCACGATGAGTATGATTCATCACTCCGTTTTGTTTAGCTAAAGATTTTTTTTGTTTTAATTAATCCTTAACATGTGCTTTAGCCCCAAACGGATAACAAAGGGACTTCAGTGCAATATGGACTAAACGCCATCTAAATTTTAGAAAGGGTTTTAGTCAAGTTCTTAAGTTAGCTTGCTAAAGATCTGTTAAGGACAGAGGCAACTGATACGCACCACAAGAAGCAGCAATTTGGGCAGTCACTAGAAAAGAGTAAATGGTAATATAAATGATTATTAAGCACAATAAACTGTTAGCTCCATTGTTTGTCTTTATTTGTAAAATCCACAAAAAGGGGATAGTTATTTCTTCCCTAAAATATTCCTAAAATCTCATCTTGTCTTAAAACAGTAACTTTAATATAGATGCCCATGTATGTGCCAGAGGCCTTTTTTCCGTCAGAAACAGGGTGTATTAAAAAAAGAAAAGTCTGTTTGTACCTTTATATTTAACTTGGTTATTGGTATGCTGCACCTTTAAGAAAACCCCCCCCCCAATAAAAACACAAACTGAATGGCTCTGCTTCAGTTACTTTGGCGTGGCTTTCCAAACAGCTGACCTTGTCTTTCTGACTAGCAAAAGAAAAGTGTAGGAGTGTCTGTGAGTGAACAGGAACAAGTAGGGGAGGGGAAGCACGGTGCAACTCTGTGGGTTCATGCAGTCAGATAGATCAGGTCATTGCTTTCACAGAGAAATTCACTTTTTTTTTCTTCCTGTATGATAAAAGATTGTACAACTTTTCTCGGTTTTAAAATTACAACTTTTTAAAAACTTGGCACACCTTGATGCCCGGTGCTAATGAAACATGTGGCTGCTTTAAGAGTACATAATCATTAGCACATACACTTGGCAACCAAAGTTAATAAAATTTCTACAGAAAAAAAAAGAAGAAGCACAAAGATGGTGAATAATTTCCAGCAGTAAAATTAGGTCTTCTGTTTCACACTCGTGACCTTGTGCTTATGTTCTGCTGTTCCTTTGTCTTTTGTTCTCTTTCTTATCCGTCAGAAGAGAATATCACAACGTAAACATTCTTGTTTTCTTTTCTGAGCTGGTAAAAACACTGATCTACTCATTGTACAGTATCATTTTCAGCAGTTCATTCACTGCTGTTTTAGATAAACAATTTCAAATTCTTAAAGTGCTTTACATGTTTTTTTTTTTTTTTTTTGACAAAACATTAATTGACAAGACCTCGAGTTCTCGCTCAATCATCTTTTCACTAATTTGTCATGTAGACAAATTGAGATGACTAAGGTGGATAATATAATGAAAAAAATGTTCAGTAAAATGACAGGTAGATTATATAGGTATACACTTTTTTTAATTTTTTTTTTTTAGTTTTGCTGGAATTAACATTTTTAATGACAATGAAATCCTAACTCTACCATATAAGAAAAAGCATAAGTGCACGCGGCATTGTTAGAAATGGTGTCCTCTGCAGCGTAGCCACACACTAAGCACCATCCAGCCTACTATAACCACAATGAATCACATTTGGAGTGTGAAATCAAATTTGGGTGCAAGAATGTGGCAGTGAATGCTGGAGAGTCATGCTACGTTTCATCACTTTGTAATTTAGAAGGCACTTCTTTCGACAAGGGAGCTGAAAAACTGAGTGGAGTGGATAATGTGACAAAGAAAAGGAGCCAGTTTTCCATGTGTTGCGACACACGGTGCCGGCTCTCGCACTCATGCTTTTCAGCAGGGGGACGATTGTTCACTTTGAGCTTTCTAGTGATCCTGGATAGCTTGCTTGGCGGTCCAAAACACACCCACAAGGTAAAAGGAGAAAAAAAAAAGAACTCACATTCCAGTCTAATTTAAATGGTCGCATATCTTTAGCAGGCAGTGAAAAGTTAATGAGATGATGTAAAATTAATCCCACTCTCAGTTTTGCTTCATAATGGAATCTCAGATGGCCTGTGCTTTTTTTTTTTTTTTCCTCCTCCCTACAATTTCAAGTGGCCTTTTGAAGGGGGAGTTTAATTCAAACCCCTAAAATGTCAGTATGTTGAGGCGTGCAAATAAGGCAACTCTTTATGCCTTCTATAAAGGTCCAGGAGAAAATGTGTTTTTAACAGAAACAATTAAGATTCAGATCTTTCACGCTACCCGTCCATTTCCCCACTCTTTAACATTTTCATAAATGTTAATTTAGTCATTAGGTAATAGACGTATACTACTGATATGAAAAACCTGGGCTGGCTATGGTTGACCACCGTCAGATGATTGTGGACAGGCATCTGCGAATTCATGAAGTTGTCACCTAGATCCAATGCTAATGGCTCAAACCTTCTTCCGCTGGACTTGTAATGCGATCTTGTGGCATAAACAATGCTTCAAACCATTTGTCTCTGTGTGAGACGAAAGCATTATGTAAGAATGTATTCTTCTGAAAGAGAAAGCGGATCCCCAACGATCTCCTCTACAGTTTCCAGTCACCTGCATCCCCATTCATGAAATCTAAACACTTTGTCCAGTAAAAACCTGAACTAAGTTCTCATATTGGCTGCAGATTTTTCATAACACAATCTATTAATGTGCTTTTATTTTATGCACGTTCGTATTTACGCCTGTTGAAAAGGATATATGTAACAGATGTGGATGTCGCTGAATTTGTTTGGAAACACTTTGGATTTAGTAAGTGTTCCCATGATCTCTACGTTGTGTAAAACATCTATCCAGTATCCCGTATTATTTATTTTCATCACAAAAAAAAAAGCTGTCACTGTAACAATCAGTATGTTCTGTTACTTTAACAGCAGTAGAAATACTCTTTGCTTCATGTGACATCATGTCGTTTCTCATTTGTATTTTTTCTGTCACAGTTGTAATATTTTGGAAGTGTAGCATTTTATTTTTATTTTTATTTTTTTATTAAAGATGATTTAAGTGTGAGAATTTTGTGCCTCATTCTTATGAAGATACCCATTTCCCACACCCCGTAACCCAAAAATTACAAACTCTGTGAAGAAGAAATCTGGACAATGTGGTTTTACTTGCTACACTTATTACTTACTAGAACCACACATAACCAAGCTTTAGAAAAACAAAATGACAAAGGATAACAAAAGAAACAAACTGGAATGCCCCTTAACTGTGAATCCTAGTTGGAAGGCTGTGTGGCCAAATGATGTCATTCTGGTTCATCCATGCCTTGTGTTTCTGAGCTGCTTTATATCTTTAAACAGAACATTCTAGCAGTAATTGTTCAAGAATGCCTTGGGCAGTGGGACTTCCTGCTATGCATTTCTCTCATCCAAAAGCCTTTGATATTTTGGAAGCTTCAGTTCCGGACTACCGCCAGTGCGTTAACACCAGTGATTACGCGAGAACAGTACATTTTGGTTTTGAGATGCACTGTGCTCAGCGAGGAAATCCAACATTGAGTAAGAGGTAAACTTGCGGCATTAAACGTTTACTCCGTCTCCACATCTGCCGGAAAACGCCAAAGCAGACAACAAAGGCCACCAAAGTGCGGCGTATGATTTTTCCTTCGCCGTTGTCTGGGAGTCTCTTTGTTTGTGCGACAGTTTGCGGTTTGAATTGTTGCAATATGGTGCGAGTGGGTTCCTTTCCAAACAATCTCAGGCCTGGAAAATAATTGGCAGATGCTCTGTTGACCAAACCATCTTCAGCATTTTGAGCCGAGTTGACCTATAGCACCTGCATCCACTGCCAGAGTCTTAAATTTGATCAAACATAATGAAGAACAGATTTGATGAAGCACGGCTCTGGCAGCCCAATTGGAAGCCAAGATTAGTTTGCCATTTTGCCCAGATGATATTTAGAAATTGGCACAAAGATTCAGATTATTATTTTTTTCCTATTCTTCGGTAGCGTCTTTACTCGGTTTGGAAAAAACATAGATTGAAAATATTTTCCTGTTTTTGAGGAGTGACTCGTTCGATTTCAGTCCTGCCAATAAATGGCGCAGATTGTGGAATGCCGCTGATCCTGCTGAATTATCTTCTGATTTTTTTTAATGTTTCATGACAGACTTCACAAACACAGGCTCATTTAAATAAATCTCAATTTGACCGAAAAGTTAATTTATTTCAGTAATTCGTTTCGAAAATTGCTACTAATGTAGATTAATTACACACACAGGCTGGTATCTCTAACTTTTTATTTTTTGTGTTCATTTTCATGATTATCACTAACATCTAATGAGAAACCTCAATCCTGTTTCTCAGAAAATTTGAATATCTCACAAAACCAATAAAAGAGTCTGTTCTTTCAATACAATAATGTCATCTGCATAATCATGGAGAAGACTGCTGACGCAACGGGTAACCAGCAGACTGTCATGAACACCTTTCCCACAGAGAGTGATCAACAAAAGGTTTTTCAAAGCGCTGTCCATGGATGTTAATGTAAAATTGGGTAGAATGAAAAAGGGGAGTAGAGCACAGACAACAGGAATATTGGACTCAATTAAACGCAACATACTGACAAGTAATTTTACATGTTTGGCCAAATCATCACTGACTTTACAAGTGAAAAATTAGTTTTTGTTTGGAAAGAGTACTCGGGGGGCCACTGACCTTCAGTCCTTTAATTTTCTTAGCATAGTTACGTCCACTCGGACCACCTGGTTCAGGCGTGGCTTAAATGAGTCCAGCTGCAATCCACACAGTGTGGATTTTCCCTAAACTTTGCTCGTCAAGACTACAGGTATTTCTGACACTCGTGCGTCTTTTTCAGTACTTTTTCCCCACCGCTCGGATTTCCATGATTTTATTGCCAAGTAAGCAGTCTTGCAATTAAAAATCCACATTTTATTGGTCGTATGCAATGTTATAATTTGTTCTTATTTTCAGTAAGTAAATCCGTGGAACCCATCTTTGTAAAACGTTTGCTTTTTAAAAGAAATTACTGAATAAAATTTAGATTTTGGTATTTATTCCGATTCGCATGCAGCTTGGAGTTAGTCGAACGTTCTGTTAGGCAGGAATTTAAAACAAGAGCCTGTGTTAATTAGCATAATATACCAAACTACCAATAAATCCCTTTAATTTTTTTATCAAAACCATAATCTTCCTCGGACACCTCATTGACGGAAGCTTTGGCGCTCAGCAGTTTTATGATTGCATGCAAGATCCGATTCGAAACCATGCCAAGGCACCACAATTGCAGAGGCGAAGAAGAAATGGGGGGGGGGAATTCAGACATTCATCCACGAATGCGGTTAGAATTTCTTTCTTTCTCTTCCATTAATTTGGATGTAATTAAATGTAACTGCGTGGCCTTTACGCACTTGTCTCAGCTCAGCGGAGATGTGTGTAATGTTGAGTGAAAAACGTTCAGCGCGGGGACATGAAGGGAAGGAAAGCATGTTCAAACGGTGAACTGATACCAAAGAAAAGAAGCAGAGAAGAAGAGCAGAGACGTGGCGGAGGGGGTAGCGAGACGGCGCTAAAGGTTGACGATGGGGGACGGGGAGGGGGGAAGCAGTCATCAAAATGCTAATGTTGTATGGGATATTTACTGCAGAGGCTTAATGCAGTTTAAAACAGGCTCTTTGTCCTGTAGCCCATCACCAAACCCCTGTTGGGCTCTAATAAATCAGCCATTAAAAGCTGATGTGACCTGAATAGCACGACAGTCGGCCTGAGTGCCAGAGAGAAGCTCCAGAAAACTGGCTGAAAAATTTATGAAGATGTCGTTTAATAATGGTTGACCTAGAGGAAGCCCTAAATAAAGAGGTTTGTGATGTGGCTGTAACAAGGTAATAATTATGATACTGAAAGGTAATTATTTTATTTTATTTTTTCGCAAAGGCATCTTAAAGGTGGCTTAAAGTCAAAGTAGCAGACTTTGAATTATTAATCCCATTTCCATTTACTTTCCCTGCTTCCCCCCCATCTTTGTACTTCAAATTCCCCTTTGGTCGCTCAGTTTAAATTCAAAAGATGTACCGGTTGAAATATTCATCTGTGACATGTGACCTCATTTGTAGAAAGCGATATATTAATGGTTGTCACTTTTAGGCAATGCAAGTTGCAAGTGAACATAACTTGCAACAGACATTGGCAAACACACACACACACACACACACACACACACATATATATTATTTTTTTTTTTTCCAGTCATGAATAATGAAAACCTAGGAAGATCATGGCGTGAAATTTTTAGAGTATTAAAATCTGGAGGTTTTTTTTTTTTTTTTTTTTTAAACTGACCAGCTGAATTTATTATGTTTTTGGACTCTAGATCACTTTAAGCTGAGGTTAAAGTAGAATTTTGCCATTGAATTGCACTTAGTTAAAATGCCAAACAAAGCACTACGAACTATGTTTTAAAGAATGTACATGTCGTGTAAGAAGTTCAAGTCCTTCTCAGTCGAAGTGTTGAAGAATTTCAGTACAGATGCCAAAGAAAAGCTTTATTAACCAATAACAAAGTGGAATTTTCTCACTGTCGAGTGATTTTCCCCCCACTTTTGTTTAACTCTCCCTTACGGCCACATTTTTAGCTGCGCACACAGAACTTTCATTTCATTTTGTCAGGAAACTGGTCTGCTTTCAGACAGTATCACTGTCATCGCTGTAGAAATTGGTGGTTTCTGCCAAATTCTTTCAGGATTCAGGAAACTCAATTGTTTTTTTTTTTGTGTTTTTTTTAAAACCCGACTGTTTAATATTTACAATCTCCGAACACGAGAGCACTAAATCGGGGGTTGCTAATAGTGTATGTCATGACAGGATGACCAAAAACCATTGATTTGAGCGCACTATCAAGAGATTTTTTTTTTTATGATTCTGTTATGCGGCAGAATATTTTGCAAATGTATTGTTACTGCAATATCACTATAAAAAAAAAAAAAATCCATATAGCTCGAAATTCCACAACTGCATAGAACTGAATTTATTGGTGATGGCTCAACTGAGCACAACATTATCACCACAGTAAAGTATCATCTTTCAGGACACGAGCGCAAGACAGCCGAGAGCCTATTGTCGTTTGGGTTCTTCTAAAGAAATATGTTGCCAAATTTTTTTTCAGTACCAGGCATATGGGCTCTTTTTACCTCTAGCGTACCTGGTGGGTGCCTGAGCCAGCATAAAAAGTTGTTCAAAGTTTTCAAATGGACTAATAATAAAAATAAAAAAAAAATTGCAATTCAGTTGTTTCAATGCTAAAACAGCAGACGGTTGCTGGGAGCAACTTTTTTTTTTTTTTTTTTTATGCAAGGAAGCCCATCACATTGTATTGAGTCATTGACTTTGCAGCAATCTCTCTTATTTTGTGACCCAGATGCTGAAAAGTGTAGGAACTACAAATCCCAGTCTGTATTTGCTCCGATTGTGCTCTATTCCAGGGTCAAGCGCTTAAGTAGTTTTTATTCAACTGTAAATTATGCTTCCCGTCATCTGTTTTTAAAGACGTTTGGCTGTAAAGTTAGCTGGCTTGGTTTCCTAAACTCTTTTCTTTCTCTCCCGTTTCTTTCCAGGACAGAACATGCCTTTATTACCTGGATTGTGATATGCGGGATTTGTAATCAGCAGCACTCAAGAGGCGCTCTGCATTCTCGCGCTGAGGTATTGTACCGTTTTTCAGACTTCATAAACAGAGCTGAAAATGTTTGATTGCGGTTCATGAATACGAAATCGAACGCAAGATGTGCCCCGTCGCCGTTGACTCCCCAAACACGGCGACGGTGATGAAGAGCATTCATGTGAACCGATTGGGCTTGTTCCTTGTGTGCAATAGGGTGTTTACTGAAATGATTTATGATGGGCGCTCATCCTCCGGTAAGCCTTTAATTTCTGCGACAGCAACAAGGATGATTTTTTTTTTATTTTTTATTTTTCCCCCACTCTCTCTTTGTATGTAAAGAGCATGTTTGGATTTCATTCCCTGATGCAAATTAGATTTTTGGTGTAATCAAGCAAAAGCGCAGCTGGTTTGTGTTTCTTCACACGTCAAATCTGAGCTCCCCCCCACCGCTCCCCATTCCTGCGTCCCCACTGACTGTCCAAACTGTCCTAACCCTGTCCCGGTGTTTGCTCTCCGCTCCTTCCTGTAGCTCATCTTCCTTGACAGCCGAAGCCCTTCCACTCCTCAATCCATCGTCGCCAAGACACAAACACACACACACGCACACACACACACACACGCTTCCTAGCTCTCCAGAATGAATGGATCCACTTGCCTGGGTGCCTCCTGCAGTGAGGTGGGATTGAATTCAATTAGGGAGATTGTTTGTCCTCCAGAGTCTACTGGTGGGTTGGGTTTGCCAGCTAATGCCCCCCTGCTTACCCCACTTCCTCATGTCCCTCACATCTACCCGCACACGCACATTTTGCATCCTGTTTTATTTCCATGTTATTTCCTCGCTTGGTATTCAATGAGATGAGGATATGAATCAAAATTTGTCACATCACCTCGCCTTCTATAAGCAGCGAGCCGCAGCAGAGTTGCGTCGATGTGTGTATTTTTTTTTTTTTATTCCCCCACCCCACAGGAGAATAATTGGGTCCGATATTTGAGCTCAATCCCAGCAGCCACACACACTTTGCTGGAGAAAAAACAAATCCATTTTTACAATTAGTTTATGCAACAACACATCTGCAGCCAAAGACAGGACGGTAAATGTTGCTGACGTAGGAGTAATGGACACATTAGTTGCAAAGGTGAAAATAGAACGCGGCTGCCGCTTGAATAATATTGAGACTAGCTTATTTGTGCTGTGAGCCTTTGCTTTTTTTTTTTACGCATAATGGCCTCGATTGTGTGTAGGAACACATTTCAGCGGCCGGTCCAGCAGCCCGCTGCTTTCCTTCAGCTGTCATGCTGCTCGTCTCTGCGTCGGCACCGCTCAGAAATCAGATTCTGCATTACCGCCGAAAGATGTCAAATTAATTAAAACCCAAGAAAGATGAATACCGCGATGCACTCCGACGATTCAAGACCTTTATTTCATGCGTCGTCTTTTTTGCTTTGCTTTGATCCTCCTTTGGTTTAGCCAAATCAGCTTCAAGGACGTCATTTTTTTTTTTGATTTTTTTTTTTGATTTTTTTTTTGACTGATAAATTCTGACTTTACAAGCACAAGCAGATGTGATATTATTCAAGATAACAGATTGTTCGTGTGGTGCCCTGCCTTGAACTTCTTCGCATTTTCTAATTTCTCAGCTGACGCACAAAACCTCTGTGTGTTGGAGATTTTTATACTAGAGCAATGCAAAGTTTTACAAATGTTCAAAGAGAAAAAATCTGAAAATTGTTACGCTCTCCTTGTGACTTTGTGGAACTGTCTCTGAAATTGCAGCTGCACATGTTTTGGACTGTGTCTTTACCATAATTTCACATCTCCTTTGCACAACAGCTTAAGCTCAGTCAGTCTAGGTGGAGAGCATCCTGTAAACGGCAGTTTTCCACCAATTCCGATGGATTTCAGTTTTGATTTTTTTATTGGACATTTCATAACGATACCATACGTTTCACTGTAGCTCTGGTTGTGTGTTGAAGGTCATTGCTCTGCTGTAGCAGCCTCCAACGGGCTTTCTTCCATCCTCCCATTTTCTCTGACCAGCTTCACTGCCCCTGCTGAAGAAAAGCCTCCTCACAACATGATGCTGCCACCACCGTGTTTCACCATAGGACTGGGGTTCTCAGGGCGATTAACCTGTCAGGGTAGTTTACCTCCACAAACACCATTTTTTCCAGTTTTTAATTGCACGGTTGGCTGGCTTCACATACCGTATCTCGTCACCACATCTCTTCCTCAACCTCACAAGCCTTGTTTTGCCTCTGTTCAAGTTTGCAAGTGCGACTTCCCGCAATTGCAAAGTCATTAGAGGCCAGCTAGCTTTAGTCCCCTTTCTGTACCGGTGCTTTCAGAAAACATGCGGATATAACAAAAAGGATCTTCAGTCCCACCTTGAAGTGTTTTGCAGTAGAGTCTCCCGAGCATTGCATTTTCATAGCATGGAACGTGCTTTATATTTGCTGTAGGGAAATTAGTTGCACACTCCACGTTTGAGTGCCTTTTTTTTTTTTTTTAATCACAGCATTTTTTTTTTTTTTTTTTTAATCACAGCACATGCACTGCACAACAAGGAAATGGTAATAAAGGTTCCAATGACTAACGAAGTTTAGCATCATCTCACCCCAGAGCAGTTTACAAACAGTATTTCACGTCTATATCACGCATAACTATATTTATTTGACCTGTTTTGGAAGTTTTTAGGCATAAAACGTAAAAGTTTTGTTTTCTTACACCGTGACATGTTGTCCCAGAAGAAACTGTGGGATTTTGGAAACAACTTAAGGAGATACTTTTGTTACTACTTAAGGTTATCAGAGTTAGGAGCAGACATGTAATGGGCTTGCAAAGCGTTGTAGATCAGCTCAAACTACAAACCTACAACCTCATTTTGATAGCATGAACCTCGGCGAACAATGCTTTGCATAGCCAGTATGGTTTCCCATAGCAGCATCCATTCAGGTTAGCTTGACCATAATGACCTGTGACAGCAGCCTGGCTAAGTTTTGGTTCTGTTATCTTAAAGCCCCGTGTTTGTTTTCATAGTGTGATTCAGCTCCGGGGATTCTCAAAATAATGCAAAACAGGTCATTTGAATGGGAAAGGAGGGTGAGCTGCTTTCAGCCCATGTCAGCATTTGAATTTGGTCCAGAAGTAGTTGACTTTGCACATCATTGCCGGCGTATCCGGTTACTGGGGCAACTCCACTCTGCCCGGGAAGCAGCCCTGGTCTCAGAGATACCAGGCAAAGCGCAGAAACCCTCTAAATGACCAAATTACTTTAAATGGCACACATTGCTTTAAGCTGTTTGTCTGGCTACTAATGACATAATGTGGAGCCTCTGCAAAAAGTGCTGCTGTCTTGACAACGGCGACCTGCTAAAAATGTATTTGCCCAAACGTTGGCGTTGTCATTTTCTCCAATAACCGGTTAGGAATGATGCGAGAACAGTCTTGCGGCCACATGTAATTTCATCCGAGCCATTGTGTGCAACATTTGCCAAATTGTCGGATTGATATTGATTTTATCCGCAAGCAGATTTTATTTTCCTTTTTATTTTGAGAAAGCAGAGGCTGGATGTTCCCAGCAGCCCATTGAGAAATTCTCAACCATCGGTGGGGCCAGAAACCCCAGCATCTGTAACCTTAATTATTAAGATTGTTGCTTTTGTCTCTCCGTTTAACCTTTTTAGCAGAGATGCAATATTAATATCTGTGTTTTGGACATGCTCAGTTAGCATCGCGATTTGTGCACACTGTGTTGTTCTTACTTGGTCTGAAAAAAAATAATAAAATCCTGGAAAGCTCTGGAGTTTGATTTGACACTTTTCCAAGTGTGGTTTTAGATGGAAAACATTTGAAGGCCTCAATCATTGAACTGACATCTATCTAAATGCTTTGTTCTTCCTTTTATCATGCCATCCTTGTGTCCCATCTTTCTGGTGTCCTACCTCCTTTAATTTCTTCCTTGTGTTCTTCCTTCTGCAGTCTGTTTCCCCTCCTCACTTCCTTCCTTTCCTCATGTTCTTTCTTTTTTAGTCCTTCTTTCCACCTATCTTGTGTCCTGCCTTTTTTTTGTTGCTTTCCTTCCTTTCTTGTTTTTTTTCTTGTCCTTAATTTCTCTCCTTGTCCTTTCTTTTTACCTCGTGACCTTCCCTTTACCCTTTGTCCTTTCTCTCTTTGTTGTCTCCATCCTGTGTTCTTATCGTCCTCTCTTTATGTCTTTCCTCTCTTTCCTTCATTTAATCCTTCATTTATTTTTAGCACCCTTTCATTATTCATTTATTTCTTCTTTGTGTCCTTACTCTCTTTCTCCTTTCTTCCTGCCTTAACTTCTTGTGCCGTTCTTCTTTTACCCAGACCCAACATGTACATATGTTCGTTCATGGAGAACTTTGGTTTTATGTTTTAAACTGAACAAAATGGACTGCAAATTCTGCAAATGAGTCTTTTAAGGTTTTGTATTTTTTGTAGGAATCTTGCACATTGAACACTGTGCACTGCATCGAAGACAAAAGTGTGACTTTTGTTTTTTTGCGTATGTGTGTGTGTACGCGATCATACATTTTTCAGCTTCGCATTTCACTGAATTTATTAGGAGATGGGAGCTCACTGGGTTTAGCTGCATTCTAGCGCCGCAGATCAATAATTTAGCTTCAGTTAATTAGAAAATTAAGAGTTTGGAGGAAGTAACCCCTCAGCCATATCATTATGAACATTGCTCAGTGAAGTGAAAAGCATTGATTATCACATTAACTTGGGTGGGGTCTGTGAAGTAGTGAGTCTATAGCTTTGTCTTTAAGGTTGATAGGAGCAGTGGGAAAAACTGGAAGAGGCAATCGTGAAGACAACTCCACCTCTTATAGGATGTTCCTAGGATACAGTGGACACAGACTAACCTCACTGACCGGAACACAACTGGTTCCGGTCTTTCTTCCGGAACCAGTTTTCGAGAAGGTAAAATCTAGGTCATAAGTTAGATTCACAGATTGAACATGTTGCGTCCATGTTCCAGTCACACCTGTGGACATGGATTATGACTGAAAAAAAGCAAAACATCCCGAGTACAAGTGGATTGAAAAGCACTTCCTCTGAAGGGAGTCTCGATTTAGCTTCAGAGGTAAATTGAGATCCTTGAGGTCTGCCCCAAGACACCCTGAGGCAGACCTTGAGCCCACTGGTGGGACTATATTCCTTTTAGCCTCAGAAAGCCTTGGTATCCCCCCCAGATGAGTTTGAGAGAGTTGATTGGAAGAGGGATTCCTTCTTGGCCCTTTAACCCCGATCTTGTCCTGAAGACAATAGATGGATAAGTATTTGGTGAATTATCATAGAGCTCTAACAGCTGCAGTTGTTATGCTCTTTTCAACTAAAATGGAGTCAATAACAGTTTGTTGGATAGGATCTGCATAGCAGCAGTCTGTTAAGGCATGCACATTGACTTGAGTCCAGTACCAATGGTGCCAATGAGCAGACGGCCGGGTCTGTTGCGGTCACTTAAAAAAATGGCAAAAAGATGCAGCATGGCATCTTTTTGCTGTTTTACTGTGAATCCTCAGATCTTGCCATTTCTGTCAATGTTACCTGGTTACCAGGTACATCTTGTAATCAAAAGCGTAATGGTTAGTCCCCGTGGAGCACTGCAAAAACGGTTTGGTGGGTGACTGAGGAGTAGGTTTGAGGTTTTGTTTCACTCTAGTTTCTTCAAGTGTCTGTTTAATAATTGACACATGCTGAACTAAACTAACAGAATGACGAAGGCCCCAACCCCAGAACATTTTAAGAAAGTTTAAGTGTTTGCAAGGACACACAACATTTTTAAAGCAGGGAGTAGGGCTGAGATTAGTACAAAATACTCTTGTCGGGAGTTTCTATTTTAATGTCCTACAAACCTTTGTCTTCAGTCTGGAGAGCCGTACGTTTCTGACGCAAGTATTCTTTGCATTTGTTTATGCATTTTATATATTTTTTTTCACTTGTGTTCATCTAGATTTGGTTCTGCTTAGTCCTAGACAAAAATCTTATCTTGTTCAAATTAAGTGGGCATTATAGGCCCCAAGATCAGTTCTACAAAATTTCAATTTCGAGAAGGTAAAATCTAAGTAATATTTTTAAATTCACAGATTAAAATAATATAAAAAAATTTATTATGACCAAAATGTTAGTCGTTAAACTTTACCAGGGTTTAAACAATTAAATGCCTTATAAAGTACCCTGGAAAGATTAATGTTCTGTCTTCTGCTGTTGGTACAGAAGCGACTGGGGTCCAAGGTGATTTAAGAAAATAACACATTTCTTATAACAACTCAGTCTTTCTTTTCCTCCTTGCCAATCTATCACCTTTACTCAGAAATCCACATCGTTGCTTCCTTCTTGTGGCACCCCCCACCTCCTGATCGGGTCTGTGCGGGTGAGTGTTACATTTGTTTTGATTGGTAGAGGTAAGAACCCCAAGGTTTGACAGATAATGGTAAATTTAGATGGAGCTATTTCTGTATGGGAAGAGGTTAGTGCAAGCTTTCTTTGGCATGTGCCTGGCTGTGCACCTGACAGTTTTGGTGTCTTAATGAAATAACATATTTGACAGTAAACTCACAGTGCAGCTGAATGTGTTTTTTTTCCCCCTCCATTTTCTGCCAACTTATCTCCAATTATCCTATTTTTTTTATTTTTTTTATCCATTACCCTCTGTCCTATCTTGCTGAGATCAGGAGAATATATATATATATATTTTAGAAAAGTCATTCAGGCACTGATTAGATTTTTATGGGCTTTTTGGAAACTATCTGAGATGAACAAAAATCCAAAGGAAGAGCGATGTTTTAATTTGGACTTCTGGGACGCAGCATAAGTGGAAACTAACCATCTGAAAACAGCAGCTCAAATATCAAATCGAAGAAGATTTCGTCTAACTTGCCATCTCTGTTCCCCACTTGGAAATTTGTCGTTCAAGTTCCCCTTAAACTTTCGCTGCACCCGACCCAAAAGCCTGAGCCCCGGTTAAGGTGCTGAGGTCTAATCAGCTCCGTTTGATGTGCGCAGGCAACCGGCTTTACGCAGGAGCCGAGATCTCCTTGGATATTTAGGAAAGATGGAGCAGTGAGAGAGAGAGAAGAGATTATGCCCGGGCTTTTAATAGAGGATCGCTCCATCTTGTTCTTTTTAGCTCAATCATTAGTTCTTGCTTCTTCCCCAGAGGGTGATTCTCTCATTTTGTCTTTCGCTAACACCAGGGCCACCTATTGGTCTTTTGGCGAGAATTGTGCCTCGATATAAGTTAGCCAAGTATGAATACCCAGTTTTTCCTACTCAATCATCAAGCCAGAGTCAGACAGTTCATGTGGGGCTGAGGAAGAAAAAAATGGATACCAACTATAGGGAGCCGTGCGAAATCATCCACACTCCTTGAACTTACCCACTTTTTGTCATGTTTTGACTATACACTTTAATGTATTTTATAATAATATGAAAAGTATTTGTTTCAAGCCCCAATTACTCTAATACCCCCGCATAAAGTAATTGTAGAGGCTGCAGAAGACTTGAGACTGGGATACTGATTCACTTCCTTATGAAACATGAATTGTCATCGAATCGCAGCCTGGGAGCACATGTGGGGTCGGCGCTACTCCTGCTAGGATGGCTACAAGGGGGGAAAGATGCAAATGAACACTGATTGTACACACTTCCCTTAGTGAGAATGGAAGTGTGTGAATCACCAGGCATGCCTGCTCTTCATTTTCTTACCCTTCCTTCAACCGGTACCTGTGAAATCAGACATCCTTGTGTGCCTGTCAAAAAAATAACCAACACTCTGCCACTCTCAGCTGGCTGACAGGAGAGTTCACCTTCTGACAACCAGCACTCATGCTGAGGCAATCAGAAGTTGTCAAACTTGAAGAGTGTCCTCTGCTTTGACTCAAATATGTGGAGTTTTCTATTTATTTATTTATTTTTGGCCATTTACCTGTCTGACATCAGATCTTTAGCTGCAAAGCGTTGCTGTGCTAACGACCCGCTCGTCCGTGCGAATGAGGAAATATTGTTCTCGCGGCTGATAATTTAGCAGAGGAAAACTGACGAAACAGCGGCTCGGTTCGTACACTTTCACGACTCCCTATGATTATACATCATTTTCAAGTACAGCGAGTGCCCGTCTCTTTAAATATTCCCCTGCGGTTTATGAAGATGTAATTTACATACTTGTTCTTCGCATGCATATAGCCGGCTCCTTGGCGCCTCTGAAGGCGAAGGCGACTGTCCTATAAAAACACCGGCGAAGAAATTATTGATTTGCATCTGTTTAGCCGGGACAGAGCCGAGCATCTCCCTCCCGTCAGCCCCACAGGCTACGTTCCAGGATCCCGAAGGTGCCATCGCACTCGTCTGTCTTTCTTTTTTTTTCTTTTTTTTACGGTGGCTCTAACCCGCGGACGGGGCCTGCAATCTGTTTCTGCCCTCCATTGGATTTTATTTACAGCCCCAGCCTGGCAATAAAGGCCAAAATTTATGACTTAGTTTTTAATTAGAAATAATGTCTTGTAGAGTTTAAGTGATGGATGGTTTAATCAATATATAGACTGTGGCTGGCCTGATGATAAACGCTTCTATTGACAGTGTGCAGAGTAGCCTAACTTAACACTTTGTCTTTTAAAGAAATATGGAGTGTTTTGTTTGCTCATGGAAACTCTCCGTTGGCCTTTTCGTCCGCCGCTTCACTGTCTCCCGCTGCTTTGTCAACATTTCTTCCCTTGACGGTCAATGCGAGTCCTCAAAACGAACAGAGCTCCATTGTCCAACTGCTTTTAGGGCATTATTTTTCTCGTCTCGCCGAAACGCCATTGGGTGGTCCATTTTTCTTGCTCTTAAGTCCAGGTCAGAAGTTTCATTCTTGTGAGTAAAAGTTGACAGGCAAACAGGTGAAGTTTTCGATGATTCAGGTTTCTTCTCTTTTTCCACCTTTGCCTGTGGTTAGGAGAAAAGAAGCGCAGGACAATTTTCAAGTACAATAATTAAATGGGAATCAAGTCGATGGGATTTGTTTCCTGCCGCTGTGAATAATTGTGTAATATACACGAGGATGAAATTGAGACACTTGACAACTGAAGTTCAATTTGATCACTTATGGTTTATTGTGAAGTGCTTACTCTGTTTTTTTTCTTTTCTTTCTCCACTATCCATAAATGCTGATGTGACACAGAAACAATATGAAAGAACTGCTTGAAAAATATAATTTTACCGCAGTCCAAGTATGTATCCACCGGGTGGACAGTCACCTATTTCGAGGGCAGTAAATTTTTTGTTTTTCTGGTTGTAAATTGTAGTTTCTTCCCATATTAAATATGTATAATAACGCATAATGGCAATAATATACTCCCTATAAACCTGGTAGATATCAAGTTTTAGACCGTTTTAAATGGGATTACCATCTGACTCAACAGGCTAACGTTGTTGTTTAACTACTGGATGGAGTTTCACATATTTTAAAATTTTAATATTGTTTTGAGGTTGCACACTTTACAGCTGAAGAACCAAGCTGAAACTGCCCTTGTACTGTAGCTCAAAAAATATGTGTTTTTTATTTTATTTTGTTATATTTCCCTCATCTCAGTGAACCACAAAAAGTCCGTTATATCCGGTCAGCTTGGTTTTCTACTTTTACAGAAGACTGCCAGACAACAGCAATTTTCTAGTTGGGGTTGAGCATCTGCAGAATCCTTCACTTCTCCAGCAGCCTTCAAACTTTCCCAAGAAGTAGATTTCTGATTGGAAAGAGCTATAGAGACTGATGAATTCCAAATATTTTATTCAAGAATTGGTGAAAATTATGTTGAAACGTCATTATTGCAGAAAACAAAGACTTTTGAGAATTGCACCTCGACATTTTACACTGATTTATATTTTGCCACTCTTTCACAAAGTCCAAAGTTACTGTAACAACTTCTATTAGTTCTATACAATAAGACACACTGCACTAGAGATTCCACGTTGCTTGACTTTTAAATAAACACTGCAGACATAAAAACAATGCGTCTCTAAAAAGTTACAAACCGTTAACCAAGAAGTTAGGTCTGACATATGGTCAACATTACAAAGGTTAATCATTAGTCCAAGAACCGGTAACATAATGTGAAATTCATTGGTCACTGAATTATTTTTGTCCTTCTCTCACCGACGCGGGTAAATGATTATAACATATTGCTTTTTCTTTTACTCTCAAGATCGCCATGCTGAAAGGATAATCTCATTCACACATGAGCACACTGAGGTAACACCACCTTCCCTGTTAGCCAGACCACAATGCTGGTCTTTCTCATTGATTAGTGTTGCATTCACTGCCCAGGGCAGGTAGAGGCCTTAATAATGGCTTTCTGCTTCGTGCTCCTTGTCTCTGGAATAGAATAACCATGAAAGACATGGAGCCCGTGTTTTGAGTCGCTTTAGTCAATGGTTAACTGTTCTGTGGCGATTCAAAGCATCCGAGCTCTGTTGTAACTGACCGCTCTGCTGTAGATCCTGACCTGGGTATGTTTTCCTCGCACATCCCTCTCCCCCCTCCCAGCCTCTTGCGCCCCACCAGTCTAATTCCTCTTCCTTTCTCCATTCCGTCGTCGTGCCGGACCGTATTAGCTTATCTGCTCCCTTTGTGAAACACAAGCTCGCTGATAAGTCGCACGTTGGGCCGGGTTACTCACGTCTGTCTTGTTCTTTCCTGGGTATCCTCTAATTCCCACCCATCAGAAAGCCATTTCCCAGGCTGCAGGTGGGCCCGTGTTGCAATGTGGTCGGCAGGCTGATCTCTCGTGAGCAAACACAGACATTTAGTCACCATCGCCTCTTTTGTGTTTGACGAGGGCTTGTTATGCCCCGGTACGTATGTGAGCTGCAAGTGTACACAAGACTAATCACAGAGACGGTTGTAAAAACACTCCACAGACAGGTATGTGGCTTTAGTTGAGATTAGCAATAAAGTCAGGAATTATTTCCCCCCCTTCTTTGCTCATTGTTGACAAATGGCATCTGAAAAGCAAACAGAATCCTACGGATACATTTTTAACTGCGGTTACCCTCAAGTCTGGATGTTTTCCTTCATCCTGCTCAAACAACTCAACCAACTTTGAATTTGAGTCTACCAGCAGGACACATCTAGAGGCTGACATGTTTGGCAGTTTTTATTTGCAAATTAGCTTACAGTCGGTCAGATTTGATGGAGCTCACCTATGGACATCAGTTTACAAGACGTCCTACATTTCTCAAGTGGATTTCGGCCTGGGCTTTGGCTAGACCCTCAGCTTGACCTCCTGCCCTGTCTGAAGTATTTTGTGACTTTTAGCAAGTTTTCTTTCATGACCGCGCTGTATCCGGCTCCAACCATCTGCCAATAAACTCCCATTAGCTTCCCTGTCACTTCTGTAGAAAATAACCCCCCCAAAGTACAATGTTTCCACTACCATGTTTCACAGTTTGGTTCATTACTCAGTGAAGCTTGTTGTCGTGTACAATACACACCTCTGTCGAACTGCAAACAGGACTGTACTTGCTTGTACCAGATTTGTGGAGTTCAAAACTAATAGTTGTCCCCTTAACAAATTCTCCTACCCGAGTTGTGGATCTCCAGAACAGACTTCTCGGCTGCTTCTCTTTGCTTATCCTGTCAAATTAGGTGGAACACTGTCTCAGTAAATTTGTAGTTATGCCCTACTTTTTTTTTTATTATTTTTTATTTTTACCGTCTGGTAAAATAGGAAGAGAATGGCACAATTTGGTAGCCTGTGAGACCAGATGGTTGAACTTTATGTTATTTGGAGAGATCACTGTAAAGGGTGCTGAGTATGAATGTTTGCCCACAGGATTTAGACTTTATTCATAAAAAAAAACCTGTTTTGAATGCTTTCTTTTCTCTTCAGAGTTGTGCACTAATTTATTTTAGTCCGTCTAAGGAGCAGAAAAAGTGCAGTTAAAAACACGAGTAAGAGCAGTGCCCCTCCACCTCCCAGGCATTGGTAGGGTTCTTTCTCGTTGTCAAGGTCACTTGTGGCCACGATCTCTGTCCTGAACAGTTAATTAGGAATTACAACACGGCATGACCCTCAGGGCGTTATTCCCAGTTAGAATAATGAACACCTGGAAACGGTGAGTAGCCTGTTGCATTGCATTGGGACTTTTGAACTCTGGTGGCCTTTGAAATGGTAGTCTAAGTTTTTTTTTCTTTTTCTTTTTTTTCTTTCTATTTCAAGTCCTCCTGAAAGAGTACAATCGGTGTGTCTTGAGCCGTTTCAAGTCCTGTCTCACTGGCTGTTGTGATTAGAAATTCAAGATAAATCTCGTATGAAACACAAATCCATACTTCTCCTCATTCTTTCAGAATCGGATGTTTATCCTTTGCTTAAATGCATTGACGTGTCCATGCACTTGCCTCTTGGAAACCTAAGTGCAATGTTCCATTCTGTTTGTTATATGCAATAAAAAAGTTTTTTTTTTTTTTTTTATCACCTTGTTGCACCATTCCCCTGTGAAATATAGGCAAGATGAATAAGAAAAGTGAGACTGGGAGTGATAGAAGAGTTGGGAGAAGAAGTTATTTTCTGCAGAAATACTCTGAGTTATTGATGTTTTTCGGGATCTTTTGAGTGTGCCCGGCTGTAAATTTCTAGTCATACCTTCCTCGCCTTTGTTATAGCTAGTACTCTGTTTGTGTCGGCGAAACAAAGCTGTCTCAGCTCTGTTTGTGCATTCAGAGAGGAATACAGCACAGGTGGAGCGTGGGTTTTATGGTTAAAAATACACATCTTTAAAAAAAAAAGATCATATATATATATATATATATATATTATGGCGTATTTAAAGAAGAAAATGTAATTTAACCTGTAATTTTTAGATTGCTTTCCTGGTGCAGCTTGGGGTGCTCATGCGGCCTCGACGGTGATTTTTATTTCATTCTCCCTGTGTACAAGACCCAGATCTACTCCCGTCTGCCGTATCGTAATCATTTGTCCCGACGCCTTGATTCGAATTGGTAAATTGTTACACACAGAGCAGGCAGAGTATGATACATCTGCTGGAAGGCCGCGTTATTTTACCGACTGCTTTTTGCAGGTCACAGTGCTTTTGCGAAGGTAAGGTGGTCTACCCCCCCCTCCCTTCCTCCTCCTTCTGTCTTTGCTGGCAGCGAGCACGCCCCAGCGCACACCGTCCCGAGACGCAGTCTGGCAGACCTAGTGAATCATCTTCCCGTCACAGGTGGGGGAAATACAACAGCGGGATTGGCAGTCCAAAGGTGGCATCTGGCCCACGCTTGAGTGAGGTGTTTGGCTTTCTCCTGCTGGAAATGGCGATATGTCACCCACCCGCAGAACCCCCATTTACGTGCAAGAAAGTTCTTCAACAGCTTCTGGTTTAACTCTCCTGGTTCTTTTATGGTGCTTTACTCTTATGGTTAGATCTAAGCTTTTGAAGTGACTTGCTTACTCTATAAAGTTTTCCACATTGAGAAAATTTTGCTTATTTTTTTGTTGTTAAAATATCCAAATCTGAGACTGGATGGAAAGTGTATGTAAACAGAAATTTTCAAGCTCTGGCACAGGTTTTTAGTTGGATTTCAGTCTGGGCTTTGAATGGAGTATTCTAACATATGAACATGCTGATAAAAGCAATCGGCAAAACATGGATACTTCCACCTTCGGTTCAGGAAAATGTGCAATTTTAACGTCTTGTGTTCCAACTCTGAAACAAAATGAAATCCTTGATTTACTTCTGCAACTAAAATGTCAGCAAAAAAACCCCAAAAAAGTACCGAAGAAAACGACCAAAAAAAAAATTGTCACGACAATAACAAAACATAGAAAAACAAAACTTTCATATCCAGTTCAAAAAAGAGCAAGAAGACAAAGCTTATTAAATCCTGCCCAAATATTACGCATCACCTTATACATATTTACACATCTTTATCAAAAAATTGTAAGTTAGATTTATTTGTGTATATATTTGGTTTAGTTATTTAGATTTAAACATTATATGAATGATCTTATTCAGGGCTGTTAACGTTACATGCTTATTTTCCAAAGACAGAATACATATGAGTTTGTACACCATAGTCACTTTAGAAGACTACATGTCCCATGATGCTTTGGTGTAAAAAAAATAATAAAAGAAACAGGAAGAGGTGGAGCTTAAGTTTGTTGTTGATCTGTTTGTGCATTCCTTGGTCATCAAGATTTTGCCTTTACAGAAAACTGAATTTATACTGAGATGACTAGATGTTCACTAATTGAGTGACTTTTAAGGGCAATTAGTGGCAGTGGACTTTATTTAGGGTTATCATGGGGATGTGTTAATCTGTGCTTGTGAATTCAGGTTGAGATGAAATTACACATGTTCTGGGACTTCTTGACACAGTAGGGTAAACTTGATTTTCATGGGTGATATCAGGTTAAAAGAGGTTGACTAGAAATGCAGGCATTTTAGATTGTGGGGAAAAAAAGGAGAAAAAATATGGACTGTGTATCCGTCACAAATATACACGTTTACAATGGTGAATCACAAAAAAAAAAAACAAAAAACAACAATGTAAAATTACATTCAAGCTTGTTGTAACACAGAGTCATGTACAAAAAAATATACTTTCTACAGCGTAACTGAGCATCTGAATCTTGAGACTATTTTGACTCTTGCGTTTCGTCCTTATTTCAGTCACATTCACGGCTAGTGCTCAAGAAGCTGTTCTATCAAAGCTGTTGTAGGAAGGTGGTTGCGAGGGGCCGCTGATCAAAGGCAGACTCCTCAGGGCCAACGAGGGCCCAGCTCGAGCAGCAGATGTTTCCAGTCCCTGTTAGCACCTCAGTTAGAGTCATCCTTATTTAAACGGCTCTGGCTAATGGCCCTCACCGGTGTTGGATACACCAGATCGCCTTTCATCTCGCTTTGTGTGGGGAACGTGGGACAGAATGTAAAACGCCAGGGATATCTTGTTCCTCCCTGACACCCTTATTGTGCTCCTCTGCGAATTTCTGGCATGAAAAATCCCTTTCACAGTAATTGGGTGCGAATGAAACACTTGTGCTTGGCTATTGTCTCCAGTTGTGTACTGTGTTGCATTCAGACCAGCGGTTAAAAGAGCCAACAGTGAGGGGAAGAAGAAGAAGAAGAAGAAGAAGAAGAACAGGGTGTGGTGAGATTCTCAACAGCACAAAAATAAAGTAACGAATGAAATCACATGAAGAAAACAAACAAACAAAAAAAAGGGTGTCGTACCGTAGCTCGTTAAAAACGAGGGAAACAATAAAAAAAGAAACTCTTTTATGTCGGCTCTTTTCAGGAAGAGCAAACATATATTTTTTTTCAGAATGTTGGGAGGAAGTGGACACATTGGCGTGAAAGAATCAGCCAAGCTACGTCCTCATTCTTCATGTGGCCTACAGAAAATTGATTGAAAGATTTGGCGGGCCTAATTGCGATGCGCCATCTGCCCAAGTTACAGAACCTGCCAGGCATGTGACAGTTTCCAACAGGCTCACTGACGAGCAGATGTGCGCAGGACTCTCTCTGTGCGAATATTTAAGCGCGTCAGTCTCTCTTTACTTTGTGATCACATCTTGTTCGGCGGATAAGGACGAGGCGTTTGGGTTTTGAATTACAGACCCCTAACGTCTAAATGCATGCCGTGAAAGCTCTCCTTTCACATAGTGAAACTACCTGTGTGCGCGCCATTACTTTGTGGCGTTTTATTAGCATTGGGCACCGCTTGTCATGAGAAACAGGTTATTGTTTTCATCAGATGTGCTATTGATATGACAAATGTCATCTGGTCGGAGGGAATTTTCATAAATCAATCATCTATTGTCCTCTCGTTTGGCACAATAAAACAGATTGCCTGTTGAATTGCACAAAGGAAAGTCAAAAAATGCTATTCACTGAAAGTGCAGAGTAATCTATTCATTTATTGGTGGAAACGTTTTTCAAATAGATGGCCGAGGAGGGACTTTGTCCTGAGAAAAGCACATTAGTCCTCCGAGAGATGCATTTTGTAACTCTAAAGAAATTATTCTACATTTTGGGGAAATATGTTTATTTCTTTTCTTGCCGATATTTGCATTTGCAAGAAAGCTATTGACTGAAGGTGCTTTGTTTTAGGAACAATGAGAGAAGGGCGTGGTGACATTTTTAGCACATTGTACTGTGGTATTTAGACGTAGCAGTTTTCTATACATTTTTTCTAAAATGTAATTTCTTTGAACAAAGCCGGAGTGATCTTTTACCTCTGTTTGGGGCCCAGCTATTTAGGGATTCATTTCATTATTCCCCTTATAAATAAAGGTTTTCATGAGTCTTCATTTGTCAGGTCTAACAATAAAATGTTAAAGAAATACGTTATTTTGCCAGAAGTAACCAATCAGGAGGAAGGTCTCAGCACTGTCAATCATTCTTGTGTGGGTGCTGCTCACATTCTAATCCTAACATAAGATTGCTGAAACCCTCTTCCTGCTCTTTTTTTTTCTTTTTTCTTTTTTTTTTTAGTTTTGACCAAGAGCAGCGTATTTGTGCAGATAGTAGTAGTTCTACTGGGTGAAGGCAGGGGAGCTCAGTTTTTCTCCCCACAGATTATGTGTTTCATATTATACTTTAAGGACAACGTGACATTTTTAAGAAATAGTGCAACAGTTTTTTTGGGGGTTTTTTTTCATGAAAGTTACCTACTGCAGCATCAATACAGTGTCCCGGAAATGGGATTCTTGTTGACTCAGCTTAATGTCACTTATAGCTTAAGTAGGCTGTAGCAATTTAAATCCTAAGATCTCTCTCCAATTAGACTCTAGAGTGCATAAAACAAGGTAAAGGAAACTGCGTATCTAATGAAGCCACAGCTCACCGCCCTCTGGAACAAAAAGGGATCCGATTCACCTGGAATTAGACACCTCTGTCTTGCCAAAGGGGGACACCATGCAGATTAGCAAATAAAGTAATTGCATTTACATATCCAATCACCTACAGCTATCCTTCTGCCGCTTTGTTCACACCGGCGGTGTGATTTAGCAACATCATGTCCTTGTAAACGTTACTGAAGAGGTTTTGACACCAGCGTTCTGTATCTGTTTTAAAAATAATTACGTTTATTTCAATTCCCTTTTTTTTTTTTTCAAAGTATTCAATAATTGTTAAACCTGGATCATATGGTCTAATGGATTTTTTCTTCTTTTTTTTTTCTTTTTTTTGCACTGCTCTAGTTCTGATTCAATTTAACTTTGTTGTCTTAAGAGCTATCAAGAGCACATTAATAAGTGCTCTTGATAGCTCTTATTATGTCCAAGCCATGAGATGCATCACAAAGCTGTTCACTTATAAAACAGGGTGAAAGCTAAATGTCAGATCCGTTTAAAGAAAACCGCCGAGCAGTCATCAGTTACCAAACTCCAGATGCTCGTTTGAGAGGAACAAAATGTCAACGGAGAGAGAGGACCCACGAGTTCAGTCAATTGTTGTCAAATTTGTTTCCATTTGTTCCCCACAATCTTCTCCGGTGCTTTGCTCCGGGCATAGGAGACGGGGCACATCGGCATGTGGTTCGTATTCTGCATGCTCATATTCTTAATTATTATTCAGTAGATGCACTGCTTGGCACAAGGACAAAAGTTTGCATAATTTATGCGAGGCCGTCATCAATTTTTGAAAAATGGCCCCGGCCTTTTCTTGTGCTTTTAGCTAAATAGACGCACGTCCGACTGGACATAAAACGGCCTGGAAGGGGCGGAGAGAAAACTTTTATTTATGTCTTTGTCTAAACTTTGAACTGGCGCAGACTTTAGAGAGCATATTGCGGTTGCCATGTCCAGCTCACATAAAATGTGTATTTTATTCATGATTCAAAGTCTCTCTCTCTCTCTCTCTCTCTCTCTCTCTCTCTCTCTCTCTCTCTCCCCCCTCCCCCACCCCACCGCGAGGGTCTGCAGTATGTGTGGAAAAAAAACAAAACAAAACAAAAAAAAAAAAATCAAAGGGAGTTTTTTTTATTTCTTTTCCTGAAGAAGCAAGCTTCTCAGATAAAGTATTTGGAGATAAGCTGTGTATGATAACGGATTCACAGTTTCTCTGGATGTGTCCCGAATGGCTCTCAATTGTAGACTTAGGAGCTATTTCCAGCATATTGCTCAGAGGAGAAGATTGTCTGAAGGGGAATAAAAAAAAACAAAAAAACTTTAGTTCATATTCTATGCAGAAATGCTCCATATTCACTTTACTGAAGAGGACAATGAAGATAAACTGCAGTTACTGTGACAATCACCCCCTCTTCTGTCCATACAATTACAATCCTTTTACTCCGCCGTAATCCTAGTTGTAAATCATTTTCCTTCGCACTGTCCAAAGGTTTGGATTTCCCCGAGCTATTGCTTCTACATCATAATCCGCCTTCCTTTGCCAGGGGATCGCGGATGTTCTTTTAGTGGATCTAGTTTTTTTTTGTTTTTTTTCTGTTTGTTTTTTTTTTCTTACAAAATACAGAAAATTGGTATCTTTCCTTTTATTTCCAAAATAACAATGTTTGGTGGGCATTGTGTGGGATCTCTGAATGAAATGGTTAGACTGAATTATAAGCCTTTTACTTTAGTCTGTAAAACATTTTAATATCTGGAACTTCATATATATATATATATATATATATATATATATATATATATATATATATAATTATTTTATTTTTTTTCGGCCGTCTGGTATAATTTTAAAAATCCTTTTTATAAATAATAAAAGTTTCTTCAGGATGAGACGCATCCTAAGCATTTTTTTAAAATAAGAAAATGCTTCATTCAAACTTGTTCTGGCATCTATGCAACAATCAAGGACCCAGTAATATTGAGTTAAAGAAACTTTAGTTTGATGATCTGCTGCATGCTGTTTCACCATTAATATCAGGGAGAGAAACACATTAAATGGGCTGTGTTTCGAACCAGACCAAGCTCATCAGTTCATATTACTTTCCTCTACATGCAGACATGGTGTCGCCATTGGAACCTGCTGTTTGCATCTGTCCAACCAATCAATATCCCAGCAGAGAATGTTATTTGCATGACAACTGCTGCTGAGATGGCAAAAGTATAGAACTTCTTAATTACGCTGCGGCAGAGGGAAAAAATTCTTAGGATTCCTAAAAGAGAAGAACATAAAAACAAAATATGTTGTGAAATTCAGCTGAATATGTTTGTTTGTTTTTTTTGTCTCGGTACCACCTTATTTCAGGAAAGACTGATGTGTTCTTCCAGCATCAACAGCTCCAGAATATTATTCATCTGTTTATCCGAGATTTGAGTTATTATTTTTGTTTTTTATATGGACCTATTTGTGACGCTCGTTCCGAAAACAAACTACTTCTCAGTCCAGCAGCTCGAAGAAAGATTTATGTGACAACATGCCGAAAGGGGAGCTTTGGAAAGCATAAGAGCTTCTTAAAGAGACCAAGGACAATTATAGACATGGCTGTGATGCGGAGTCAAATTTCTTTTAAGTTCTCCTTTTTTTTTTTTATGTCCAGAGTGTTTATAACAACTGAATGCTATATAATGCCACTATGTGGCTCGAAAATGCATAAAACTGCCTCTTTAAGCTGTCAGACCAGACAAGCCCCATCTGTACCACAACAAATAAAGTCCTGATTTTATTGTAGATCTCCTGCTTTGTTCTCTTACCACTCATGGACAAGTTGCCAGGGTCCATGAGACTGACCCCCACCCCGACCAGGACGGAGCGATCTTCCATTTTGCCCCAGAGACTCCAGGCCTCAGCTTGCAGAATATCAGTCATTTTCCTCATATTATTTGTGTTGACCGTTTGTTGTTTTGCAGAAGAACTTTTGAAGAAAAAATGTTAGATGTTGTGCTTTTTTTTTCTTTTTTTTTCCACTAGACAAACAATAACTGGCCTCCACTGTATGCCTCATGTTGCCAAAGCGAGAGACGAGCCGGGGTTTGTAACCTTTGCCGAGATATTTAGAAGAAAAATAAACTTTGTGAAAGCAATAGCTGGAGGGATTGTTCCTGATGAGCTTTTCTCATTTTAGCACAGACAGCTTGGGTTTATCCCGTTGTCCGTCAGTTTGCAGACCGAACTGCTGAAAGTTGATATGAAGGCCATATGGCACTCTGAAGGCGTGCACTACATTAATTTAAACTGCTTCATTTTTTCCTACAAACACTGGGTCCCTTTGTATTAATAATTAACGTGTCGGAAGGCCAGCTTTCACACCACTGGATGCATATTTAAACAATTCAACACCGCTGCAATCTGCACTACCTTGTTTCTGCTAATTTAGTGAGACGATCTAATTTTTTGTTTCCTCGCCGTTTGACAGCGCAACCCAGGATATGTTGCCCTATTAGAAAGTAATAACAGGTAAATAACTGTCCATATGCATTACAGAAGGGCCCTGTGAAAAACTGCAGGCTCCAAGTCATTTTATTTTCAGTCATTCAGATACCGTTCAACACGTAATTTAAATTTAAGCAGCACTTTGTTCTCCTTTTTTGTTCTTTTCCTTCCAGGAAAACATCATTTGTAACTCCGGCTCAGCGCTCAGACATCATTAGTCAATATGTTTGTCTGGAATTGATGTTTGCAGTTAGCGCTCGTTTCCTGTTATGCACAAAACTCTATGGGAGAACGGATGTAGACGCGCTCACACTCAATTTAAGCAAGTAACACGTGCCAATCGTCAGTCCTTGGCTAAACTTGCAGCGCTGCGGTGTTTTATGTGCAGGTCATGCTGTTGATGGGGTGCGACATCCATGGACTCCATGTGAACTGGGACGCACGTTGACTTTTGCCAAGTGCACCTTGTGTGTGCTGCGTTGTAGAAACATGGGGCTGGAAAAATGGGCAACGTGCCAACATGAGTTACTTTCAAAAAATACTAATAACTGTCACATTAATAATAATAAAAAAAAGATTTCCCTGAGGAACTGATTTTCCCATCTTGCTGTTGCTAAATGTGTCTAGGAATCTGTTCTTGCTCAGCATTATGCCAATTATGCATGCAAATTGGAATATGACTTACTGTTATGTTGAACATATTTTACTGAAATTATTTCTGGATAATTAACAGTTTTTTTTTTTTAAAACAAAAAAAAAAACAAAACAAAAATCTTCATATTGTTGTATTAACTGGATTTTAATTTTAGTTATCTAGTTAGTTAAATGCAGGTTATCATAGGTATAGTATTTTTAAAATATTGTCTTAAATGCTCTTAAAGCTGTGAAATGATTTTAGTGCAAGTATATTTAACAGACTGAGGCATCATTGGTTTCACAGTTTTTATGGTGTTTTTGATTGTTGTGGGGTTTTTTCCATGCGTTTAATTTTCATAAAGCTCTACGTAAGACATATTTTTCAATCATTTTCAGAACAAATTAAATATGCGACACGCTGCTGTTGAACTCATATGTCATACGATTGGTACATGACCTTCTGCAATGCTGCAACTCAGTCAACAGATGTTTAGCCAGCAGACCGCAACGTTATTTCACATAAACAGAACCCAGAATCCTTTTACCAAGATGGACTCTTGGGTCAACATTTCCTCGCATTACCTCCCACCTCACTGATGTAAACCGGTGCAGGGGCTGGAATTAACATCTGAAAGAAGTACAGGTGGAAACTTTAACTCCATATTAATTTAAACGTTAAGATGGTTTGAGTCGTGCATTTAGCTGATAGTTGAAGAAAATGTCCTGACGGAGCATAAAGGAAATCCATCAAACCCACTGATTTATTTGCAGTGAGCATTAGTGCGCGGATACGAGCCCGGCTCACGGAGGGGCGCTTCGGTCTGAATAATGATTTGAAGAGTCAGACCGAACAGAAGACATTTCTCTGTGTCACTTTACTCCATACGCACCTTTTCCGCTGCGGTGACAGCTTTCTGGATGCGAGAGGTTGTCTGCGGAGAAGGTTTTGCATGCATCGCTTGTGATCCTGCCCTGAATGAAACTGTATCCCTGCCATTATTTAAATTTTGCAGGTCCTCGCACACCAGCAAGCAACGCAAGAAAATGACTGACGGAGAAGCAGGGCTGACTTGGTCTTGTTTCACCTAGGGCGCGTGAGAAGTGGCAAAGAGGTTGAACATATGGATGCTGTTTCAGCCTAAATCAGAGTTTTAAAACCACCCAGCCTGTTTGGTGCACCTGATTTACTATATTATTATTTTTTTCTTCTTTTTTTTCCATTTGGAAGTAGTTTAATTACGGTCTCCCATCTCGTTTTCAGCATCCAATTTGTTCACCTATTGATATCGTGAAATTGCATTAGCCGTGGGAATATACGCTCACATACGCACACAAACACGGGCCTATGTGCTTGGACTGATGGCTGATTCAGCTTTGGGCAGCAGGCAGTGTCGGAGTCAGTCCTGCTCTTATGCAGATAAGACAGCAGCAGTGATTGGAGCAGAAATGATTGCGACTCATGCTCGTAGGCTTTCTCTTCTCTTTGGAAAACAGTAAACGGGAACACAGCAGCACAGGATGTCAAGATCAGTCTCTAGTAAAGCTAAGAGACTTTGATTTGTCAAAACAATGAAAGGCAGGTTTCAACAGAGTATTAGCAGAGACAGATTTGGGTCTATTTTTCTATTTTTTGCTGCTGTTGTCTTGCGTTTTTGTCCTCACGCAGCACATGATATCGATTAAAATCTCCGAAAATCTGAGTAAAGCCTAATGGAGAAATAATTAAAAAGCCTTCACTGACCACTATGACTGTTTCGAGATCGATGGCCCTTCACTGACTAGTCACAAGAAGGGTAAGCCACAAAAAGTCACTAAATAAAGTGGCCATTCATAGAGTGCTTTCACCAAGAATAAAAATGAAAAGTTGAGTGAAAGGAAAAACTTGTGGTAGAAACAAAATCTTACCAAGCATGAGCGCCGCCTTTTGGGTTGTGAAGTTAAGCCCTTTCTATTTTTCAGATGAAAGAAACGAATAAAGTCATTTCTGCAATTCTATTCTATAAAACATCTGCTTCAGAAACCAACAGATTTTTTTTAATACACTAAATAAAGAAACCAAGAGAATCATCTGCTGCAGCTCAGATATATCTATAAACTTTTAATAAAAAATCCTTTAGGGATTTGTGACTTTTTTTTTTAGAAATGTATGTTTGCAAAAAATGTTTTTTTTATTTTTATTTTTATTTTTTTTTTGGTTTAACCCTCAATGTTGCCCCAGTTACAATACTTTGAAAGCGTACATCAAGCTTGATGACTTTCTGAAACAGCAGATTTTCAGAAGGAAGGCAGCTCGTGTTCTGGGAGTCCTAAGTTAATCTGTTAATCAGACGGCTATAACTGTGCCCAGCTCTGAGGGAGTTTTCATGCAGAGATTCGTATGCCAAGCCTTTTCCAAGAGTTGTCTAACGATACCCATTCAGAAATTTGTCACAGAATCAACGTTGTGGACAAGGTGATGATTATTTTCCCACCCTTCTCAATGGCTGGTCTGAGTAACAAATATAAGACGTACCTGAAATATTTCTCTAAAATGATGTTATTATACCGGCTCCTCTAAGACGTCAGCTGTGTATTGGATATGTGTCAATGCAGAATCCCCCCCCCGCCCTCCCCAGTCCAGACTTTCCCCCCTGAGACGAAACCAACTGGTGGATGAAGTCTGTGCCAGAAACATAGAGCGTCTCAGAGACCCCTCTTTGCTTGTGGTCCAAGCCAAAAGGAAAGAGTTTGGCATGGTACACAAGAAAAGAAATAAACTACTTTCCTTGGCTGACTTAACTTGGAAGTTGGGCTTTCAGAGGAATTGTGCAAGGGGTAGGATAGAGTTTCAAAGTTTGCTTTAATGGTAGCCCCCTCTCAAACGCACGCTCCTGATGGGCCGTTGTGCAGGTTGAATAACATTCCAATGTCAGTTTGATACAGAAATGAAATGAGGAAAATGAAAAGAGAAAGGAAAGAAGGGTGGAAAATCCCCTTTCCAGCCGAGCTTTTGCCACCTCTCCGGAGGTGGCTGACAGCTCTCTCCCCCAGAAATGTAGTCAATATCGTTCTATTTTAAAGAGGTTTTGATCAAAGAGGATCATCGGCGGTGCAAAAAAGAGCCCGCTTTCATATTGGCGCAGGTGCCAAAATGATTTGGATGTGGTCGAACTGTTTTGACACTTACACGAGTTTAAAGGGACTGTGAAGGCAGAAGAGAATTCATGGCCTCAACTTTTTTGCATACGTCTTCAGAGCAAAATGCCCATTTTGTCCTTTTGGCTCAAACATCAATGGATCTCTTGACTCTCAGCTGACAGTCTACCATTAACCACAAGTAGGAAATAAGAGCGATGGCACATTTTGATAAGATAGTCTGTCTGATCTTCTGATTCCTGCCCTCTTCAAAGCAGGCATGGGCTGGTTTTCTTCAGCAGGACAGACCAGGCAGTAGCTCAGTGTAGCCCCACCCCCACCTGTTGGTGTATTCTACCAGTCAGATGACTGAAAGAAAATTAATACTCATGCTGCTTTGTAGCGTTAAATAAATACACGTCTATGATAGAAACTGGGGTGCTTTCATTCAAACTGTTACAATCTCATACAAGTCCTTGTCAAGCTGATCTTAACTGACTCAAATTATATTTGGTTTCTAAAATAATCCAAGAAGTTAGAAAAATTTACATTGTAACAATCTTTCTGTGAATTACTCTTAAATAATAACACAATGTAAGAGGATCCGTATAGATTTGCTTGGATGGATCTATGAGGCCAGAAATGGATCATTGAGTCTTCAAATATTTTCTAAACAGAACTAAATGGGTAAGAAAAATCATCCCTTTAGCATGAATAATTCGGTACGATGTCTCTTATAGACCTTACGTCTACAAGATGTCTCTTGCAGACATTGCCTTTGGCTGCACCAGCCAAGGGCGATGTCTTAGGCTGAAGTAAATACAACTTGCTCCCAAAGACTGCATTGACACATTTAATATTGATCAGGCAAAAAGCCATGAACTGGGGAGTTGAACGTCAACAGAAGGAGCCTCATTAACAGAATTAAGCACAAAGCGGCTGTACAACGTCGCTGCATATCTGGTTGCTCAAACTCTAGAAAGTTAAAGTAATTACCGACTCCTTCGCTCTCGTCTTTTTCTGCGGGAAACGGATTGAATCGCGTTTGGGGCCGTGGCATAAGTAGACGAAAAACATGACACCAGGGTGCAATTAAGGCTCGTAGCTGGATCACCAAGTCCAGATGGGCCTGTGCCACGTCACTTAAATCATGTTTTGCACAGACAAAGCGAGGAGGACACACACACTTTAAGGAACCACCTGTGTAAGTATTTGTTGAGAAATTAAACCGTGTATGTAAACACTCAGTATTGAAGTTCATGGATGCTGCCAACAGACACAAAATCTTTATTTTTATACATATACGAACGAGCTAGACCCTTACATATTTGTTCTCGTGTTTTCTCTCTATTCTTTTTAATGCAGGGCTGAATCTGAGATAATGCACAGAGTAATTTTGCTGCTTTTGGGTGGAAATGTCTAATGTATATAGCACACATACTGTATAGGTTCTTAGTTGTGCCCATGGTGAATAAGTTGGAGGATGTTTTATGGAGTGAACAAGTGTCTTTTATACGGGTCACGGGTTTAAACAGGTGAAACTATTACTGGTAATTACTGGAAGAAAAGATTGAAAATGTAATGCATTTTCAAGTCTTTGCCTATAGAACGTTCTTCATCAAGATCCTTAACTGTCCAGTTGACGTATACACTTTTTTTTGTTGAGTCGCACCATTCACAGCGTTTCAAGTTGGTTTACAATCTGTTCCTGGACTTTGACATTTGCAAACTACCCTCTAACCTCAATGTGGCTGCCTCACCCCAGGAGAACTCCACTTTTAGATTTCAAGAGGTCGCACGCTGAGTCCAGCCCAAACACATTGTAGCGTTCAGCCAAGAGGCACAGAGTAAGGTCACCCGTATGTGGGTTTCCATGTGTTCACGCGGTTACCCGAAGAGTGTTTTGAGAGCATATAAAACACAAAGACCTCGCTCAGGTCACCAAGTGTCCTCTCCGCTCCGTGTGCCGGCTGCTCTCCTGAAATGACGGCTGAAGAATCCGACTACTTTACCTCCCCTCATCTTCACGCAGTGCACGGGTAGAGCAAACCGTCGATGGCATCAGCAGTGCAGATTTTGTTCTCCTCTCTTTGAGCTCCCAAATCACTTCATTGAATCCCTTGTGCTTGCAGATTTGTGCCTTCACACAAAGTCTTTTAATGGCTTAATTAGAATTAGTCAGCATCTAGTGAAATTAAACTGGTACGTCCTAAATGGGTTCTTTTGTAAGTTGTGCAGCGTCTGAGTTCATGCTGCTCACTCAATTACACAAGAACTCCATTAGTTTGAGTGAGAGTTTATGCAACGCCCAGGCACTTTTTTTTTTTTTTACCACAAGCAGAGTAATGTATAAAATATAGGAGGAAGTGAATGTAGAGTAGCTGGTGCGCACTGGGAGTTGGGTGGGGGGGGGAAGGCATCTGAAGAGGAGGTAGAAGAAGAAATACATTCTTTAAAATTCAGTCGACATTTAGATTGAAGTTGATGTAATCCAGGTGATGCCGCCGAGTTCCCCGAGAACAGCCGCGATGAGTTTGACATGAGAGCCGTTTGCTTGCGGCAAGAGAGGAGACTGTTGCTCCTTTTTTGTCTGGAGACATACCTGGTGAGGATGTTTGCCCAGACCAATCAGGCTTTCATCAAACTCCATTCTCTGCTAGTCTGAGTCAGACTTTCAATCCTCCACTCCCAGAGAGCAGCTCTCTACCCCCCCAGCTGTCCCCCTCCTACCAAGTGCCTTGCACTTTTTTTTTTTTATGTTCAGCTTGGGTAAGCAAAAAGTCTCCCAATCATAATAACGCATTATGTCTCAGCATATTGTGATAAGTTGAGCTTAGAGAGGTAGACCTCTATTTCTCTTCAAAGGATTTATTCTAGAAGAGTATGGAAATGTTTCCCGTCTGTCTGGGTTTCCTTTTTGCGGAGCTTTTTTTTTTTTTTAAAAAGCCAGTTCTTGAAGGTACCATCAGGCATTTGCAAGTTTGTTCTTGCTGTCTAATCGATCACTCCAAAGCCAGGTCACTGGGGTCCTGACAAGAGGAGCTCTCTCGCATTTCAGGCAGCGCTTTCTGAAAGCTGCCAGAGGACACACAAAAAAACCCGAACCAACAAAGAAATTTGCCGTTATGACCGTTGACCTTTTGTGTCAGCGATGTTTGGATGTGTGTTTACCCTTAAACATCAGGTGAACAATAAAGTCTGGTTCAGCAGGGTAATTGTCCTATTGTTGGGCAAAATGAGACAAATATGGAGAGGCAGGGATGTTTGTTTTGGGTTTTCCTGCATTCCCTAAATGTTTCACTTTTGTCAACCTGCTTTTGAATTAGTGCTTTTAAAAAATACGTTTATAATGGCCTGCAAATCCACACTTTCAAGAATAAATCCTGCAGACAATTCACTCATCAGCCACTTTACTAGGTATGTTTTGCTAGTATTTGTTTAGGCCCTCCTTTCCCTTCAAAACTGCCTTAGTTTAGAGATTAAACAAAAACACATTCCTTAAAGATTTCAGGTCCATGTAAAAGTCAGATTTATTAGCCGTGACGGGAACCTCTCGTTACATTTATTGAATTGAGATCTGGCGTAATGTGAACTCACTGTTATGTTCAAGAAGCCAATTTGAGGGAGTTGAAATAAATATTAATAATTGATGAATAAACAAGATTTATGACAAGGTGCTTTAGTGGATAACAGAACATAAGTACTGCGTACTCATTAATAGTTGGACATGTATTCCCTTTAAACCAGAGAGATGTTGCACATATTAGGATTATAAGTTTCTGAAATACTCAAACCAGATAGTCTTGGACCAGCTTACTATCAAACTCGCTTCCTTTCTTATTTTGATGACATGTAAATCTGATTATGCCATCCTTAGTAATTAGTAGAAAAGCTCTTACTGACAACTCAATTTTTGCATAATTGCCAATCTGAGTCGGAACAACAAATCATTCGAAGAGAAAGTTTGTTAAAGATCACATCACAAAGTCACATAGTTTTTATATTCCAGGGTCAAGACAGTTTATTGCTGCATTGATTTCTACCTCACACTGTTGTATTGATATGTGCGCATAGAGGAAAGTCACTCACCTTCCACTTAATGAAAGGCAGAGCGAGTTTGCCAAAATTGTTTGTCTTTTTTTTTCTTTCTTTTCAGTAAAAGTTGCTTGGGTTTGCAATAAGTCTGGTAGACATATGACATAATCAATATGTACGTTTACAAATGATTTTTTAACATCATGAATCGAGCAGCCAACTCGTCATACTAAGGAGTCTTGCATCAGCATTTGTGCTCTGATTTGGTACCGTTTGTGGCTAATGTTAGCGTTATGATACAGTTTGCAAATTAAAACTAATAAGAAGTTTAAAGAGTGCATTCACTTTGGTTTAGTTCTTAAATGTTGCTTTTACAGCTGTTTCTCTGCCTATATAAACAAATCCTTCCCAGAAACTGACCTCTACGTATAACTTATAAATTCAGAGGCCACATATGTAGGCATGTATATAAACACACATGCCTTCTGTTTAAACCTTTTGGATTTCTCTGTTTCTGGACCCCCCCCTCCCCACCTTTCCTCCTTTCGGCCCCCCGCCCCCCCCTTTTTTTTTTTTCTTCTGCCCTCTGTCTAATTGAGTCGTGAGTGGATTCCAGGTGGAACCCATTTGAATTCCCTGTGGTCCTGACCACTGTGGTTGCCCGTGACACAGTCATGCCTCTCATTTCCAGACCATTTACATCATACTCTTGCCACTTATGTTACAATCATTACGCCACCTTGAAGCGCGCGTTGCAATTTCTGGTCAACAGCGCTAGCGCCGCCGACACGACGGGACGGGATGGATGGATGGGGAAGCGGGATTAACATTGAAATCAAGTCTGCATTGAGTGCATGCAGCATGATACATAATTTAGTTGTCGAAAATGTGCATCGCATTTGCGGAGTCGGGAATGCTCTGCAAGTCATGTTTTAAGATTTCATTATATTCCGTGCACTCGGCTCAGCATCAGATAATGATATTGAAATGCATGCACCAGTGGGATCTGCGTTATTGACATTGGAATTTGCCGTACCCCCGATCCGGAGGGTGAGCTGAAATTGCTGTTGTTGTCTCTGCGTGTCTGCGGATGTCTCTCTGTGTGTGTCGTGATTTTCGCCCCATTCTTAAATCTGGCGGGGAATGAAGTGTCTGTTGTGGAATTATGCAAATGGAGTTAGTTGAAACATGAAACGGGAGGAAATGGAGATCTGTAAAAAAAAAAAACAAATGCAAAAAAAAATAAAAAATAATAATAATAATAAATGGAGGATTTTATGAACAGATGTTCACCAGATTAGAAAAATAGGTTGGTTTGGCTTCGTTTCCCACATTGAAATGTGTGAGTTTGTGATGTATCATTTATGTTGGCAGGATGGCTCTTAGTCAAAATGCTTTGGCTCGGCTTATTGTGAATTCAGAAGGCCTTATTGTGTTCCGAGTCTTTTTTTTTTTTTTGCAAGTTCTCATAGGTTTACAATGTGATTTTTCAGAAACTAGATTTTATAATCTAAAATGTTACATGACCAAATGTTGGTATTTGACATGAGTCAAATTTCCCATGCCAACAAAATTGCCTGAAAGAGAGAACAAAGCAGCCGCTCGGTGAGATTTTTCTTCCAGGAAGTGTCTCCTGATGAGGAAATCTTCATTTTGCTAACTAGTTATACAGGTAAATTGTTCATCTGTTTGTAGTAAAGAAGAGTAACTATGACCCGTGTGCTTTTGTAAACGGCATTCTCTATCTGGCTACAAATGTTGATTTACTCAATTGTTGCCACGGGTGAATTTGCCTATGCCCCAAATTATTTCAGTTTCATTTCTTTCTTTTTTTAAAAATGAGTTTTTTTTGGAATGACAGGAAAGCGGGTTGTGAGAGATGGGAAAGAGGTGTGGCAAAGCCCAACGGGCCGAGACTTGAACCCGTGACGTCCACGACGAGGTCAGCTTTACTCCTGCACCACCACCGCACCCTCAGTTTCATTTTTTTTTTTTTTTAGAAACATTTAGATGCCGGGAATAAGTTTTTAGTACATTTATACATTTAAAATCCATAAAAATTGAAAATGAATAAATACAGTTTTTGCTTTCTTTGATACTTTAACAAAAATATATATATATTTTTTCAGCAATACAGTAATCCATAAACTAGTATAACACACTGCCTTTTAGCTGTCATTCAAGACCAATGCTGGAATTACTGTGATTTGCTATGTTGCCAGGCCACTTGTCCTTGCTACATGAATGATTGGAAACAGGTAAGGTTGCCAAAGAAAGCACCTCACCTGAGCTTCTACATCAGTGTCTGAACTGTACCCAATAAAGTAGCAATTAATGACCATAATCTTGTCTTGCTATACTTTACACCCTCATTTATGTCTTTTTTTATTTTTTTATTTTTTTGGCTGTTTTTTTAATTTTTTTTAATTTTTCCTTTTCTGCCTCTTGCCTCATTTCTCTTCTGCCCTGTTCATTTGTCTGAGATCCATTAGGGGAAGATATGTTGAGAGAGAAGGGCAGAAAGGATAGGAAGAAGGAAGATGTGGGGAAATGGATAATGGCTGAGCTTTGCATCACAATGGAGAACTATCTCAGGGCAGATTTGCTCTGCCTTAAAGCGATGCATCCATCTGTATTCATTCACTCGCCCGTTTGTGTGCTCGGTCCTGTGTGCTTTAATTTGTCTCCCTTGTGGGGAATGCAACCCATCCCCATTGTGTGCATGTGCAATGTTAAATATTTGGGATGCTAATTTGCTTTATTTGCTTTGCATCTTGGTTTCTTATTGGGTGCGCAGAGTAATTCCCACTAATGAATTGTGCTTCCGTTGTCTAGAAGTTGGGGAAATGTGATTTGTGTGTGTCAGGAGGGGTACACACCGCCTTTGTGTGCATTGAGGGGAGCGTGTACGGCCCCATTATTTAACCCGAGCCATCAGTCACACTCAACAAGCCTATCATATTGGACCATTCAGAGACTGCGCAGGCAGAAGTTAGTGCTATTATCTGCCTGTCACCGGCTAGCTGTGTTGAGGTCCCTGGTGGAAAACCAATTGTATGAGTGAATGCCTTCCTGCTCTTGTTGTGAAGCTCCAGGGATGAGCATGGCGCGTTAGGAAAAAAAAAGCACTCTCCATCCACCTTTCGGCTCTCCACATATTTCCCTCTGAATTAGAAAGGGATGATTACGGAATTAAATGTTTAATATTATGTGATTGACCACTTAATCTTTAAATGATCAGCAAGCTTTGGGAGCTCAGCGATCGAGAGAAAAGATGGCCCGGGTTATAATCGTCTTGGCTCATCTCCTAAGATTTCTGTGCTGGTGCTCATCAATCATCACGTATGCAGACTGTGTGCTCGGATTAATATTCATTTCATGAGAGACACTTCATTTGCATGAACACACTGTCTGCCTCATGAAAAATCGTCCAGCCCTTTCCTGCTGTTGTGATAAGCATCTGGACATAAACCAGCTGAATATCCGAGATGCAGCACTTAACCCGGCAACGCATCCCCTTTTCATTACACAGTGATACGTAGGAGGGCTTCAAGCAGGCGTAACAGCATACTTGCTGTGCTCCTAATCAGACAACACCGGAGATCAAGTTTTACTTTGTTGCAGGGGAGTCGTACAGGTTGCCTCTGCTTTCATGAAAATCCTCTTCAGGTCAGGAAGTAACAGATGGAGAAACGTCTGTGAGTGTTGATGTGAATGTGAAAGCAGACAGGGTGGATGTAAGGGACTTTATACATAACTTACAATTTATTTTAAATTGACAGGCACCTTTAGGATGTTTTTTATTTTTTATTTTTATAAATCATGCATTATATTACATTTTGGAAAAAGGTGCCCTTTTCTGTAAAATACCAGTCTGAGCAGAACGAGTAGACCAAACTGTTGAAAGTAGCAGCGATTTTCAAAACATTCAAGAAATACAAGTAAGGGATAGCGAAAGGCAGAATGAAAACTGGAGGAGAAATTTGCTGATGTGTAAAGTTTCATGTTGTAATGAAATCAGTTTAAAATGCCTCCTAATATTCGCTATTTTAGATGTCGTATTTGGTATGTAAAATTTATATTGTATGCAGTAGTGATGCCAGCATTATACAACTGAGGATTTGTCTAAACCCCAGTGCTGCATCCAGACAAAAAAGAGCCAAATTAATATTGTATAAATTGAAATGGCACAGAAATTGCAAGCTGGAGTCTAACAAAAGTTTGGAAAAATCTGAACAAATTCACACTATGAATATCTGCATAATTAATACATTGCGTTCAACAGTCGAAAGGAGGAACAGTGGCTCACATGTCAAACTGGTGGTTGTGTGTTCAAACATGTAAAACATGTAAAGAAAAGATGCAAAACTGGCACACTGAATTTGACTCATGACTGTCAAGTACATAGATGTTTGAGAGGGAATCAAATAGTGACGTAGGGTATTGTAGTGAAAAAGTAAAACGGGGCTGAAATTATACAAAATGACAAAAAGAGCCGTAGAAAGTCATGCAGGTTCAGAGGCATCACGTTTCCTGCGTTTGCTGGTGTTGATGTTCGTCTTCTCTCTTTGTGATATTTTACTTTTTTTTTATTTTTTTTATTCTGTTCAGGTGTTTTGTCATTGTCAGAGGAGTCACACAGCGGGTCTGATCACGAGATAACACATTTTAGTCTCACTCGGTTGGAACAGCGTGAGCTGACGTCGGGGCTGGTCGCGGTGTTCAGCCGCAAATCGGCAAATAAAAAGCGACTTTGCATGCTCACCACACCGGATTAACATCTATGTGTTAAATGCTCAAAGCTGATAACAATTTACATATATTTTTTATTTATTTATTTATTTATTTTTATTGCCATTTCTTTCTAATCGTTTATAAAACTGCTTCCTACCGCCTGACTGCTTATCTCTCAAACTCATAATTTCATTGAAACAACATATTACCCCCTCATCAACCGCTGCTCTCTCAGTGTCTATATCATCCAGCTCCTTTAGATAAAAAGTCACTTAATTAGAACCGTCATGTTTCATCTCGGCCCCTTTGGCACATTGGGAAAATAACACAAACAACACGGCTGATTAGGAAGAAGTTTCTCTTAAGGAACATCGAGGCAGTAACGAAGTCTCCTTGATGTGGCAGAGAACAGACGCTGCAGTTTGTCGCTAGGTCTGCTAAACGTTGGCCGGCTTATCTAGGGGAGTTATCCTAAATACCCTCTCAGAACGAGTACCCTTGAAACGTCAGCACCGTAATGTATCACAAGGCTCCTTCTGGAGTACAAGACAAGCTGGCAATACCAGACCACTGCTTTTTTTTTCATCTTTTCCCCAGTTTCATTTATTTATTTTGTTAGGTTTTTTTTTTTTAAAGACTTTCCAAGCTTTTTTCCTAGATTTTATTATGCAATCTTTTGGTGCTTCATTGCCGTTTGTGGGGAAGAATCAGGGATGGGTGGCTAATTAACTACTCTGATATGGGTTATTTGTTAGATAATTTCTTGAGCAACACCTGGTCAGGTAGCTGGTGCCTGATCAGTTGTGCTTTGAGACAGACCACAGAACATGTTTCCAAGCTTGATTCTGCCATGGAGAGACGGTTTTTTATCGCCCCTGTTCCACTAGAAATCATCATTAGTTAACCTGTTGATTTGGTCGTTAAAAAAAATTAGAAGGTCCTTGATTTTTGACAGTTTTTATTTAATGTGGAGAGTATTACCCCCCAAAATCCAGAATAAATACATAATATAAACGGAGGTGCTCTAGTAAAAGTAAACTATGAAGAGAAATGGTACAGAAACCCATTGACTGGCACCTACTAAAGTCTAGCTCTCTTTTTTTTTTTTTTTTGAAGCCTGAACAAAAACAAATAACAGAATTGTTCTGTAGATTTATTTTTAAATAACTGTTTTTTTTCTTTAACTTTTGACATCTCACTGAGACTAAGGAGTGTTGTTTTTAGTGTAACCTAGCAGTGTTTGTGCCTGGATTGGGAAACTATTGGATCTTTCATTTTCACACCAACTGGCCATTGGCCAGGTCAAGATAAGATAAAAATCGTCCAATTCAATTTCAGTGTATCTCTTTCTACAAATTGGTTTGTCACCAAGTTGAACTTGACTTAGAACTTGGTGGAGAAATCTTTCTTTGCAAGGACAGTGGAACAGTGATGCATTCTGAGGTTTGTTACCCGGTTTACAGACGGCTCTAAGCACTGGTGACTCGAAGCTCCACCTACCTTGAGGGATTTTCTTTAAAACCACAGCCTAAAGACTGGCTTGGCAACTCCAGGCCCTTCTGTGTTTTTTTCTTCTTCTTTAGAAACTCTGGTTGTCTTGAACAAAGTCATGTTGGAAGATCCACTTAAAACCCATCTCCAGTCTTCTTGCATAGGAAAAGAGGGTTACATTTAAGGTTTTATCCTACATGGCCCAATGCAGTAAAGGCATTCTGAACCCTTAGCAGAAAAACAGTTATAAAATATCATGGTCCAGTCTGTACTTGAAGACTGGAACATAATATTGCCATTATGTTAAGTTGTATCACCATATCCCTCCACGGTGATACAATAAACTTGTTACAAGTTATCACAACCAAATATTATGCAAAGATTATGCACTTGATGCCAAAGAGCTTCATTTTGGTCTCAGCTGACCACCGAAGTTTCTCCCAAACTTCTGAGTCATTTAAATGTTGCAAACTTAGGTATTAAATTGTGGCTTTTACTATCTTAAGCAGCTCTAAAAAAAATGATGATTAGAAAAGCTGTGCCTTATGCATGGCTGAGGAAAGGAGAATCTGTAAATGATTGACTGGTCTGTATGCTATATGGACACATCGCTGTGTGGGAGCCAGAATTCAGACTGGGCTTATATACTTGTTTCCCTCAGTCATTCAAATCAATTTTTATTTTTATGTGAGGGATTGTGGTTGATATTTGGTTGTTCTGTCTCTAAATATTGATAATATAGCACCATTAAAAATGAAAGACTTTTATGTTTTTACAAAAAAACAAACAGAAAAAAGATCAAGCTTATATCCCCTCGCTGTTGTAGTATCTGTAGTTTTGTAAATCATGATACCGTTGACATTGAATCTTCTTATTGGAATGTGTACTTTTATATAACTATTTCTGAAGGAAGATTTGTTTTCCCCCCTCTTTGTCAGGGGACTCACAAGATCTAATTTGCTGTCAAGTCTAATTTTGCTCTTACGCAGCTGTCAAGAAATTGGTGCTTGCTTGTAAGAAAATGGCTTTGATCAAAATTTCTCTTCCCCATTGCTGTTCTTAACACCGTGCATGTTAACTGTATATTAAATGCCGGCTTAGACCAGTAGTTGAAGGTCTAAGGCCTGTTTTTCACTCAAACATCTGTTAAGATCAAGTTGATTAATTACATCGGTTTCTAACCTCCTGATATTGTCCAAATGGTGACTTGACATAGCGAGTCCTGATTGGCTCTGCATCTGATTACTCTAATCTAGGATTGTTTTTGTTTTTTCTTCTTTTTTTTTTTTTGCAATGGGATTAAGAGATGGTGCGTGACACGGTGAACACGTCGGCTTGCCAGAAAGGAGGACTAAATTAAGATGGATTTGAAAGTCGGATAAAAAGCAATGCTCTTCCTTAACATATTTTGTTCACATAACTTAAAGTGTTTGGTCACCATTGATCCGTCCCAGTGCAATGTCCCTCGACACACTTGTTAAGGTTTTTGGCCTTTTCGCTCGTTAAATGCAGAATGGGTTTCCTAATGTGCTGCAATAATGCTTTTGTTGGCCGGAATCATCTTGCTGAGATTACATGTATGCAGCAGATTATGGCTGATCGGGGATAATAGAAGAGTGTGGACGGTCTGATCATCAAGGCTGACTTAACCTTATTATAATGAAACGCATTTATGGAGAGTATCTCGACTCTAATCAGAATACAGGAAGCTCATCCACCTTTATACCATGTTTTTTTTTTTTTTTTCTAATTATATACATCCCTTTTTCCCTCTCAGCTGCAGTGTTGCACGCTTTCACGCGTCACTTTTTTTAAATTTTTTTAATATTAATACTTCTGAGGTGTTAATCTAACACGGTCACAAGTTAACACCATGCAAATTAGGTGCAATGTTTGCAGCTCATTTTAAGTTGAATAGCATTAGTGTATACTGGCTGTTTTATCCGGTATGAGGAGTTTATTGGCGGAGCCGCCAGTTGAGTGTAAAACGGAGCAATCACCGGTGTGAATCACAGGGTTGGGAAGATGAGTTTTTTTACTTTGTCACGAGAAGGCTGTGGCCTCCTAACCAAAGGTAAAATAACAGTTGGTGGTTAAACTGTGACATTGAGACAAATAAATGTCTTGTTCTTTGCCCTCAAGCAACTTTTAATGTCAAAGATGCCCTTAATAAATACATAAAGCAATTTCATATAACTATCTGTGAGAAAACGCTATCCAAATCCACTTTTTTCCATGAGGAAAACCAGCAGATCCTTTTGTCGAATCCTGAAATGAGTGCTTAAAAATGATCCATCATTCCATTATTTGAGTGGGTGTTAGCTTTTGAATGGTTTTGTGTTATTTTACATCAGACATAAAACTAACAACATTTTGGAGAAAAAAAAAAACATACATTATGTTGACAGTCAGACACAGCACTGGTAGTGTGATGGTTTGAGGCTCCTAACTTCCTCAGGACTTTGTCATTCAGTTTAAAAACATTTGAGTCGCGCAGCAGAACGATAATCCAAAGAGCACGAGCAACTTCACCTCTTTATGCCTCAAAACAGACACTAAAGGTTTAAGAGTGACCTAATCAAAGTAATAGCTTAATCTGGAGTTAAATCCATTTGAGATGCTGAGGTATTACTTAAAAACAAAAGAAAACAACTGCTCTGTGTACTTATGAAAACAATTTTCAAAGAAAAGTAAACCAAAATATCCCTCCACTGTGTTACAAAAGACTTTACAAGTTATGACAACCAAAGGTTGCATAACCAGTTATTAGGATTATAGAGCTTTTTTTTGTTTTGTTTGTTTGAACAATTTTATTTTTTTTGTCATGTAAAATAAAATTATCCTTTGGAAATTGCATTTTGTTGAATTTCCTCAGATTATCTTTGTCTGACATTCAATTTTGTTTTGTGTTCTGAAACATTGCAGTGTGACAAAAAAATGATTGAAAAAAAAAAACCTTTTGCATGGAACGGTATGTTTAAAACAGGAGAAAAAGAAGATTATCCTTTCACTATAGTGCATGTCTGCATGATGCAGATCTATTTGCTGGAGAAAAAAAAAAAAAAAAGCACAAACACGCTCCACCCACCTCTCTTCAATTGTGCCGGTGTAATTTGCACTGTGGATAAATTAGCTGCTCAGAGTAAATCTGGTCAGCTGTTGTGTTTGTTGGAATGTAAAAGCGAAGCCCCGAGAGCACAGTAGTTTTGCAAAGAAAAAAAAAAAAAAAAAAAAAACACCCAGAGGGGCAAAACCTCAGACGGGGCGGTTATGGGCTAATGCCCACAGGAAA
>NW_006800096.1:715538-719678 GCF_000485575.1 Poecilia formosa
TCACAGGTGCAAACACTCAGACTGTGCAGTTATGGGCTAATGCCCACAGGAAAGCGAAAACATCTCTGCATCTCTTATGTCAATTACCATCAAGCCCCTGCAAGAACACACACACCGGGGCCTGCGCGCGCATAGACACGCGCGATATGCAGACCGTCCTGGTTGTCCTTTTCTCCCCGTCTTTGTTTCTCTGTGGGAGTGATTTGTCGGTAAGGTGGGGGAGTTAACACTCCGATGAGCAAACAACAACAGACTACCCAAAAATACATCTCGCGGTTCACACCGTCTCAGCCTTTGGTTGATCACACCCGGCGTGAGCTCGGCTGACTGGAGATTGAGCAACTTGCGCTGTGCCTCTTGATGACAACTTGAAACCCACAGTGACATAAGGACTGGATGATAAAAAGCCACGGTGCATCCATCTGCTGTTATTTTTTTTCTTTCTTTCTTCTTACTGAAAAAAGACAACACGCCCATTGTTCCTATGAAACGAGGCTTGCAGAAAGTGTGCCCTGAATAACTTTTTGTTTGTTTTCTTATCTTTGACAGATTTTTTGGGGGGGTGGGAAAAAAACATCTGGGACCAGATAAAGAAGATATTTTGGCCTTGTTGGGAGGAGTGGCGCAGTGGAGGGAGCCGTGCCATAGAGGAAGCAACCAATTGAGGCACTTGCCAGGGAAAGACTTAGCACTGAGCTCATCTGGGACTCTGAGCAGCGGGCGGTGAGAGAAGGAGGCCATGTGGACCGCACGCCTGCTAGTCCTCGCCAGCCTCTTCGCACCAGCCGCACTGGGTGAGTCTGTCTGCTTTAATCCAGCATTTGTCTTTGTGAGTGCATGTGGGCATAAAACATAGCCTTGGTTTGTGTCTGATTGGCCACGGTTTGAAGCCGTATCAGAATAATCTTTTCACTATGCAAGTGCCAAATTCTACAGCGTCTACAAAAAAAAAAAAAAAAAAAAAATTCTCTGCTTTTGTCTGTCTTGTTTTCACTTCTACCTCTGACTAATTAGCAGGTTTTTTTTCTCCTTTTTCTCCCCTCTCTTAACTTTCTGGTGTTTTTACATATCACTCTCATTTTCTTTCCAATTCTCTTACTTTCTTGGTGTATTATTAAATATAGAGATGCCTCCTACATTCGCAAAAATAGCATTACTGCTCTAACATTATAGTGTAGCGGTTTAAAAGAAAATTAAACTTTACAGAAAGAGACAAAACTCCTTGACGCTTCTTTTCATGCATTAAAACCTGACTTATTTTAAAGGGGCATACATGCAGTGGCATGCTAAATGTAACTGTAATGTGGTTTGTTGTTTATGTCAGAGGTTGACAACAAAGCAAGTGTTTTTTTTTTCAATTTGTCCCTTTTACTTTGTTGCACCTAAAAAAAATAAAAAAAATGCACCGAAATTCTATTAGTCGTCACCTCATTAATAAATGCATAGATGTAATCACAGTCATGCAACGATGAAGTGGTACAGAAGCATAAGACAAGGTTAGGTTATTAAACAATAGCTCACTATTTAATCCATTATCTGACAAACACCAGTAGTGCAACACAACTGCATACCGACCAAAACATGGCCGTCCACGAGGAGAGCATTAATTATGGAAGCAGTCAAGAGGTTCATGGTGAAGCAGGAGAGCTAAAGAGATTCATAGCTGACGTCAGAGACTGCCAAAAAAAAAAAAAAAGTGAGGTGGCGGTTCCGTTTCCAACGAGACAACTTTAAAAATGCAAACGGAGCTACAATAGAATGGCTTGGATTAAAGTAAATTCATATGGTCAAATGACACGGACATAAATCTAACTTAGAGAGTTATGGTAGTATTTAAAAAACAGATGTTTAAAGATTCCCTCTATCCTATCTATCTGGGCTGGAGTTTTTTCTTTCTTTTTTTTTTACAGAAAAGGAGAGGCAAATATTTTAGTCCCTAAATGTGCACAACTTGAAGTCTAAATGCGATTTTTGTTTAGCAGAGTTGATTACAAATGTGTGCCACACTTTTCAGATTTTTGTTTGTAATTATTTTCCTTCCACTTGGCAACCACTCATGACTTTGTGTTTGGTCTCTAACATAAACTCCTAATAAATTACACTGACGCTTGTTGTTTCAATGTGACAAAAAGTGCGCGCGCGGCACTTTGTATGTTTAGAAAGATTCCACATAAGAGAAGAAAAACAAATCATTGTCTCTCCTTTCAAGCATAAAAATGCGAGGATTACTTTGAAAACACTCACTTATATCGCAGCTCTATAAACGGAGAGCACCGTAGCTGTTATTGTTTTTTTAGCTTTTTTTTGCAGATTAATTGAATTCATTCAATTGATCTTGATTTTTAAGAAGTCGATGGTGTTGTAAGGGTTTTGGGATGTTTATGTGGCTGCAGTTTAGCTGTAGGGACTTCCCTGGGGGGGCAACAGCCTGTAGAAATTGCAATTTGCATTGTCTAAAACCATTAACGGGAAATATCAAGCTAATTGAATTGTTATTTTACCACTTAAGGACGATGGCAACTGGGGTCACTCTCCATTGGTAATGATAGTAAAGGGTCTTTGGCATCACTAGTTTTTCTTTAATGCCTAATTAAAAAGAAGAAAAAAGGTCAAGTCAGCACTTTGCCACGCGTCTCTTTAGCGACTCCTGTCGAGTAAAAATCGTCAGATTTTAATACCAGTAGGGCAGATGATGCACTGAGGCGCTTCAGAATTCATTTGTGATAAGAAATTGCTGTTCGTAATGCTGACTTGAACTCCCTGTTCTGAATAAAGTGGGTTGAACACAGAGCTGTAATCAAGCGGGAGCTCTTGATGACGTTAGCTGTTGAGAAACATTGGTGATGTGGTTTAAAAAAAAAAAAAAAAGTCAAGGCTAACCAACTTCCTCATATAACCCCGACTCCCAGTACTCTGAGTCATTCTTTGTGCAGATTAGCAACTGATTAACAGCTCTATACTCCTTCTGTCAGAGTGGTAATATCTGTAAAATCCCCATAGCTATTGGAAACAGGAACTCTGACAAGCCATGAATGAGACATTAGACCATGTTAATGTTTGCTGAAAACCTTTTTTTATTTTTTTTTTGTCGCTTTAAGTGAACAAACCAGGATTAACACATTTAGACCAAAAGCTGTAGCATAATCTCCTTATGTTCAAAACAAAAGAGCACCAATTATTCATATTTTGTTTTCCATACACAGACTTAAACACAGTATAAAATATATTGAGCATAATATTAAAACTTTTTTTTTTTTTTTGGTCCTTCTGGTACTCAAAATTAGTCAAGCTATCAGCTCAGGGAGCCAGCCCCAATCTACTTCTCAACAGGCATGACAAAACTGTGGTCTTCATTTGTCTCTCTAGGAAGTCAGGGGATAAATGTAGTAGTCTCCACCCAGCAAACTGGCTGGCAGTGCACAGCAACAAGGGCAGGGAGAGCTCTGCGTTACTCTGTGCTTCAGAAAACATGTCCTGCACTTTTTCCAACATCTTAGTGGGACGGAATGTAAACTGTTGGAACGGTATGCAAGAACATTTTAACAGTTTTGAAATCTTAACTTCCCCACCACCCTCCTAAAAAAAAAAACAAAAAAAACCCAAACACATAAACTTTATACTTTGATACCAGTAGCAGGCTAGTTCTAATACAAGAAATAAATATAAGAGATTGTTCTGTTTCTACTTCTGAATTCTGCAGTGAACTGGCCTAAGCAATAATAATAGTTCAGTTCAACAATTCAAAGCAATTCAGTTGAATTCAGATCATTCATATCTTGTAAATTAAAACTAAAACATTGATTTATATACATGCCTGGTTTAAAAAACAAGTAAACCGCAACTGAACTTCCTAGAAGAGCCTCTTACCATCTGAGGAAGGAGGAAGCGATTGAGCTGACTCAGAACACCTGGGCCTCTCTCAGCCTCGGAAAATTTTAAATTAAACCCACTGGTCAACCTGGAAAACAATAACAGAGAGTGAAATGTTCTTTTAATAAGTGATGCCGGTGTCTGATAAGAAAGTAAAAGTTATATATTCACTAAATAGGTTGCTTAGGGTTAAGTTTTAAATTAGCTTGATGATCCTACTTAGAATTATTAGAATTATGTGTATATATATATATATATATATATATATAT